>NC_074670.1:84001211-84113711 GCF_029448725.1 Salvelinus fontinalis
TGCTGTGTTTTCATCCCATTGGAATCATATTGTTTGTAGCATTTAACTAGTTATAGTGTATTATATATATATACACACCTGTATACTGATTGACATTTTTCAGATTTGTACTTTTTTAAACTGAAAGTTGCTAGTTCTGCTTTACCGAGTCGTGCAATCATTTATTTTTTATTTTTATCGTGGCTGATTTGAGAGTGTTGTTCACTAATAAACGTATGATGTATACCAATATTACAACCGCCCCTTTACCTGTTTTCACTGCAATCACCATTAGAGTTCACAGAACGTTGTCATGAATGCTAGGATGGAACCCTATTCCCTATATAGTGCACTACTTTAGACCAGAGCCATATTCCCTATATAGCGCACTACTTTAGACCAGAGCCCTATTCCCTATATAGTGCACTACTTTAGACCAGAGCCCTATTCCCTATATAGTGCACTACTTTAGACCAGAGCCCTATTCCCTATATAGTGTACTACTTTAGACCAGAGCCCTATTCCCTGTATAGTGCACTACTTTAGACCAGAGCCCTATTCCCTGTATAGTGCACTACTTTAGACCAGAGCCCTATTCCCTATATAGTGCACTACTATAGACCAGAGCCCTATTCCCTATATAGTGCACTACTTTAGACCAGAGCCCTATTCCCTATATAGTGAACTACTTTAGACCAGGGCCCTATTCCCTATATAGGGCACTACTTTAGACCAGGGCCCTATTCCCTATATAGTGCACTACTTTAGACCAGAGCCCTATTCCCTATATACTGCACTACTTTAGACATTTACATTTACATTTAAGTCATTTAGCAGACGCTCTTATCCAGAGCGACTTACAAATTGGTGCATTCACCTTATGATATCCAGTGGAACAACCACTTTACAATAGTGCATCTAAATCTTTTAGGGGGGGGGGGGGGGGGTTAGAAGGATTACTTTATCCTATCCTAGGTATTCCTTAAAGAGGTGGGGTTTCAGGTGTCTCCGGAAGGTGGTGATTGACTCCGCTGACCTGGCGTCGTGAGGGAGTTTGTTCCACCATTGGGGTGCCAGAGCAGCGAACAGTTTTGACTGGGCTGAGCGGGAACTGTACTTCCTCAGAGGTAGGGAGGCGAGCAGGCCAGAGGTGGATGAACGCAGTGCCCTTGTTTGGGTGTAGGGCCTGATCAGAGCCTGAAGGTACGGAGGTGCCGTTCCCCTCACAGCTCCGTAGGCAAGCACCATGGTCTTGTAGCGGATGCGAGCTTCAACTGGAAGCCAGTGGAGAGAGCGGAGGAGCGGGGTGACGTGAGAGAACTTGGGAAAGTTGAACACCAGACGGGCTGCGGCGTTCTGGATGAGTTGTAGGGGTTTAATGGCACAGGCAGGGAGCCCAGCCAACAGCGAGTTGCAGTAATCCAGACGGGAGATGACAAGTGCCTGGATTAGGACCTGCGCCGCTTCCTGCGTGAGGCAGGGTCGTACTCTGCGAATGTTGTAGAGCATGAACCTACAGGAACGGGTCACCGCCTTGATGTTAGTTGAGAACGACAGGGTGTTGTCCAGGATCACACCAAGGTTCTTAGCACTCTGGGAGGAGGACACAATGGAGTTGTCAACCGTGATGGCGAGATCATGGAACGGGCAGTCCTTCCCCGGGAGGAAGAGCAGCTCCGTCTTGCCGAGGTTCAGCTTGAGGTGTTCCCTATATAGTGCACTACTTTAGACCAGAGCCCTATTCCCTATATAGTGCACTACTTTAGACCAGAGCCCTATTCCCTATATAGTGCACTACTTTAGACCAGAGCCCTATTCCCTATATACTGCACTACTTTAGACCAGAGCCCTATTCCCTATATAGTGCACTACTTTAGACCAGAGCCCTATTCCCTATATAGTGCACTACTTTAGACCAGAGCCCTATTCCCTATATAGTGCACTACTTTAGACCAGAGCCCTATTCCCTATATACTGCACTACTTTAGACCAGAGCCCTATTCCCTATATAGTGCACTACTTTAGACCAGAGCCCTATTCCCTATATACTGCACTACTTTAGACCAGAGCCCTATTCCCTATATAGTGCACTACTTTAGACCAGAGCCCTATTCCCTATATACTGCACTACTTTAGACCAGAGCCCTATTCCCTATATAGTGCACTACTTTAGACCAGAGCCCTATTCCCTATATACTGCACTACTTTAGACCAGAGCCCTATTCCCTATATAGTGCACTACTTTAGACCAGGGCCCTATTCCCTATATAGTGCACTACTTTAGACCAGAGCCCTATTCCCTATATACTGCACTACTTTAGACCAGAGCCCTATTTCCTATATAGCGCACTACTTTAGACCAGAGCCCTATTCCCTATATAGTGCACTACTATAGACCAGAGCCCTATTCCCTATATAGTGCACTACTATAGACCAGAGCCCTATTCCCTATATAGTGCACTACTTTAGACCAGAGCCCTATTCCCTATATAGTGCACTACTTTAGACCAGAGCCCTAGGCTCTCATACTGTGCTGAGAAAAGGAATGTGATCTTGTGAGATCAGGATGAACATAATTAAAAATCATGGGCATTAATATGGAGTTGGTCCCCCACTTTGCTGCTATAACAGCCTCCACTCTTCTGGGAAGGCTTTCCACTAGATGTTGGAACATTGCTGCTATAACAGCCTCCACTCCTCTGGGAAGGCTTTCCACTAGATGTAGGAACATTGCTGCTATAACAGCCTCCACTCTTCTGGGAAGGCTTTCTACTAGATGTTGGAACATTGCTGCTATAACAGCCTCCACTCTTCTGGGAAGGCTTTCCACTAGATGATGGAACATTGCTGCTATAACAGCCTCCACTCTTCTGGGAAGGCTTTCCACTAGATGTTGGAACATTGCTGCTATAACAGCCTCCACTCTTCTGGGAAGGCTTTCCACTAGATGTTGGAACATTGCTGCTATAACAGCCTCCACTCTTCTGTGAAGGCTTTCCACTAGATGTAGGAACATTGCTGCTATAACAGCCTCCACTCTTCTGGGAAGGCTTTCCACTAGATGTTGGAACATTGCTGCTATAACAGCCTCCACTCTTCTGTGAAGGCTTTCCACTAGATGTTGGAACATTGCTGCTATAACAGTCTCCACTCTTCTGGGAAGGCTTTCCACTAGATGTTGGAACATTGCTGCGGGGGACTTGCTTCCATTCAGCCACGAGAACATTAGTGAGGTCGTTGGCCGATTAGGCATGGCTCGCAGTCGGCGTTCCAAAGTCTGCATTCCCAAAGGTGTTAGATGGGGTTGAGGTCAGGGCTCTGTGCAGGCCAGTCGTTAAGTTTTTTTTCACCTTTATTTAACCAGGTAGGCTAGTTGAGAACAAGTTCTCATTTGCAACTGCAACCTGATAAAGCAAAGCAGTGCGACACAAACAACACAGAGTTACACATGGAATAAACAAACGTACAGTCAATAACACAATAGAAAAGAAAAATAGACTACTCTATGTACAGTGTGTGTAAATGTAGAAGAGTAGGGAGGTAAGGCAATAAATAGGCCCTAGAGGTGAAAATAATTACAATTTAGCAGATTAACACTGGAGTGATATGTGCAGATGATGTGCAAGTAGAGATACTGGGGTGCAAGAGCGTCGAAGCTCGATTGGAGGTTTGTTAGCAGTGTCCAAAGAAGGGCCAGAAGTATACAGAAGTTATTCCACACTGATCTCGACAAACTATTTCTGTATGTACCTCGCTTTGTGCACGGGGGCATTGTCATGCTGAAACAAGAAAGGGCCTTCCACAAAGTTGGAAGCACAGAATCATCTAGAATGTCATTGTATGCTGTAGCATTAAGATTTCCCTTCACTGGAACTAAGGGGCCCGAACCATGAAAAAACAGCCCCAGACCAGGATTCCTCCTCCACCAAACTTTACAGTTGGCACTATGCATTAGGGTAGGTAGCTTTCTCCTGACATCCTCCAAACCCAGATTCATCTGTCGTTCTGCCAGCTGGTGAAGTGTGATTCATCACTTCAGAGAACGCGTTTCCACTGCTCCAGAGTCCAATGGCGGCGAGCTTTACACCACTCCAGCCGATGTTTGGCATTGTGATCTTAAGCTTGGATGCTCTGCCATGGAAACCCATTTCATGAACTTCCCCACTAACAATTATTGTGCTGACGTTGCTTCCAGAGGCAGTTTGGAACTCGGTAGTGAGTGTTGCAACAGAGGACAATGTTAACGCACTACAGCACTTGGCAATCCCATTCTGTGAGCTACCACTTCACAATAACAGCACTTACAGTTGACCGGGGCAGCTCTAGCAGGGCAGAAATTTGACAAACCGACTTCCTGGAAAGGTGGCATCCTATGACAGTGCCACATTGAAAGTCACTGAGGAGCTCTTCAGTAAGGCCCTTCTACTGCCAATGTTTGTCTATGGAGATTACATGGCTGTGGGTTTGATTTGATACACCTGTCAGCATATCCAATTTGAAGGGGTGCACACACACATACTTTTGTATTTATAGCGTACCTACAAAAATATTTAAACTGACATGATTTCCAGGTTAGCAGAGTTTCTGTGGGCTGGTAGGAAGGCTGAGATTTTAGACCCAGAAAGCTGGCGATGGGAACAGAGCACCGACAGCCAGTAACATTATCAAAATGAAAAGCACCACAACATTTTAAAAATGTTTAATTTATAGGTTGTTGGAAAATGACATCTTAAACATGACCAGCCCATTCCGATGTTTACAGGAGAAATAGGCATCTATGAAAATCACCACAGGCAGACTGTTATACTAGAGATAGGTAAACGCCACACGTCAAAGCTGTGGCCCTCTTCTTGTTGAACTGTGTTGTCGTTCTAAACTGCAGGCAGTACGCAAACTCAACCCTCGTTTGTTTGGTCATTTCAAAGACAATTAACATTATAGAGTCAACTTTGATTGAATATAAAAAAAAAAAAAAAAAAAAGTAGTGCTTTTTCAGCCTTGTTCTTTAAATAGCTAACGTATGTACAGGGAGGGTCGTTCACATTGCTCTCCTTTAAAACAGAACCAAATTAAACTGGAGGAGAGAGGAGGAGGTATCATGGTGGGCGAGACGGCCGGGGGGATAGAGCAGGGCTAAATTATTTTTGTGTTAAAGAGTTTTTTTCGTTTCGTTATTTCAGACAGTGATCCCTCGTTGTGCACAAAATGGCCATTTAAACAAAAACAAAAAAAAATGGGTGAAGAAACAACGAAAAAAGAAAAGACAACAGTTATTTTCCTCATGTTGGAGGTTGAGGAGAAGGTTAGCTAGGTGTCAATCTTCTGTGAGGTCCTGAACAAAGAGGACCTCGGAACGGCTGAGGCCGGCCTCTTTCAGGCTGGGGGGGTTGGGCTGCTCCTCCGTGGGAAGGCAGGGCAGAACACGGCGGGGGAAGTTGGTAACTATCTGGAATTTCTCCGGGGTCTCCTTCAATGAGAACAGGAAGTCGTATATTACCTGGAAACACAGAGGGAGACATGGGTGCTCTTTTATATACACGTTCCATTGGTATATACCAGGTCAGTTAAAACACAACTGTTAAAATGACACTACACGTGTAGAATTGGGAGTCAAGCCCCCACTGGTAAACACCAGGCCAGTTAAAATGACACCACCTGTAAGTGGACGAGAGCACAGCTGTGTTCGTACCGTCAGAGACTGCTGGAAGAGAAACCGCCTCTCTACTCTGGTGTCGTTAGGCAGTTTGAAAACTATCTTGACGCTGTCGGGGTCATCTGCTGGGGGTTCGGGGGGAAGACATTCTGACTTAAGCTCCTTCTCTTCCTCCAACGTCTAAAAACACACATTTTGTTATCCACAGTCAACAACTAATTATTAAAATAACATAGAACCAAGATAAGGAACGGTTTTAACGTAGGCAGAGCGAGAGAGGACAGAGAGTATAAAAGACCCCTCGTTCTCACCCTCCTCCTCATTTCCTCGGCTAGGACGGTCTGCCGAACCTTCTCCTCCTCCGCCTGAACCTTGTCCTGCTCCTCCTTCTTCCTCCGGTCCTTCTCCTGGTCGGCTCTCAGCGACTCCAGGTAGGCCTCGTCCTGCTGCGCCCGCAACACCTGCGTCTGGTTCCTCTCCTCCCTGGAACACACACGCACACAGACGCGTTCAATTAACCGGACGAACGTACGGGAGACGTCACCACACTACATCTACAGGACCAGAGACGGACGTACGGGAGACGTCACCACACTACATCTACAGGACCAGAGACGTCACCACACTACATCTACAGGACCAGAGACGGACGTACGGGAGACGTCACCACACTACATCTACAGGACCAGGGACGTCATCACACTACATCTACAGGACCAGAGACGTCACCACACTACATCTACAGGACCAGAGACGTCACCACACTACATCTACAGGACCAGAGACGTCACCACACTACATCTACAGGACCAGAGACGTCACCACACTACATCTACAGGACCAGAGACGTCACCACACTACATCTACAGGACGAGAGACGTCACCACACTACATCTACAGGACCAGAGACGTCACCACACTACATCTACAGGACGAGAGACGTCACCACACTACATCTACAGGACCAGAGACGTCACCACACTACATCTACAGGACGAGAGACGTCACCACACTACATCTACAGGACCAGAGACGTCACCACACTACATCTACAGGACCAGAGACGTCACCACACTACATCTACAGGACGAGAGACGTCACCACACTACATCTACAGGACCAGAGACGTCACCACACTACATCTACAGGACCAGAGACGTCACCACACTACATCTACAGGACCAGAGACGTCACCACACTACATCTACAGGACCAGAGACGTCACCACACTACATCTACAGGACCAGAGACGTCACCACACTACATCTACAGGACCAGAGACGTCACCACACTACATCTACAGGACCAGAGACGTCACCACACTAAATCTACAGGACCAGAGACGTCACCACACTACATCTACAGGACCAGAGACGGACGTACGGGAGACGTCATCACACTACATCTACAGGACCAGAGACGTCATCACACTACATCTACAGGACCAGACACAATCTCCACATTTGTGTTTTTCATAATAGTAAAATAATCATACCTGGGTTTCAAATACATTAAAACAACTTCCCATACTTTTGTTTGAGTTTGGCTGGCGTGCCAGATGGGTTGGGCTCGCACAGAGACCACTGGAATACATAGGATCAGTCCCTTACCGGTCAGGCACCAGGTAGGATCAGTCCCTTACCGTCCAGGTAGGATCAGTCCCTTACTGTTCAGACACCAGGTAGGATCAGTCCCTTACCGTCCAGGTAGGATCAGTCCCTTACCGGTCAGACACCAGGTAGGGCCAGTCCCTTACCGGTCAGACACCAGGTAGGGCCAGTCCCTTACCGGTCAGACACCAGGTAGGGCCAGTCCCTTACCTGTCAGACACCAGGTAGGGCCAGTCCCTTACCTGTCAGACATCAGGTAGGGTCAGTCCCTTACCTGTCAGACATCAGGTAGGGTCAGTCCCTTACCGGTCAGGTAGGATCAGTCCCTTACCGGTCAGGTAGGGTCAGTCCCTTACCGGTCAGGTAGGGTCAGTCCCTTACCGGTCAGACATCAGGTAGGGTCAGTCCCTTACCGGTCAGGTAGGATCAGTCCCTTACCGGTCAGACACCAGGTAGGATCAGTCCCTTACCGATCAGACACCAGGTAGGATCAGTCCCTTACCGATCAGACACCAGGTAGGATCAGTCCCTTACCGTCCAGGTAGGATCAGTCCCTTACCGTCCAGGTAGGGTCAGTCCCTTACCGGTCAGACATCAGGTAGGGTCAGTCCCTTACCGGTCAGGTAGGATCAGTCCCTTACCGATCAGACACCAGGTAGGATCAGTCCCTTACCGTCCAGACACCAGGTAGGATCAGTCCCTTACCGTCCAGACACCAGGTAGGATCAGTCCCTTACCGTCCAGGTAGGATCAGTCCCTTACCGTCCAGGTAGGATCAGTCCCTTACCGTCCAGGTAGGATCAGTCCCTTACCGTCCAGGTAGGATCAGTCCCTTACCGTCCAGGTAGGATCAGTCCCTTACCGTCCAGGTAGGATCAGTCCCTTACCGTCCAGGTAGGATCAGTCCCTTACCGTCCAGGTAGGATCAGTCCCTTACCGTCCAGGTAGGATCAGTCCCTTACCGTCCAGGTAGGATCAGTCCCTTACCGTCCAGGTAGGATCAGTCCCTTACCGTCCAGGTAGGATCAGTCCCTTACCGTCCAGGTAGGATCAGTCCCTTACCGTCCAGGTAGGATCAGTCCCTTACCGTCCAGGTAGGATCAGTCCCTTACCGTCCAGGTAGGATCAGTCCCTTACCGTCCAGGTAGGATCAGTCCCTTACCGTCCAGGTAGGATCAGTCCCTTACCGTCCAGGTAGGATCAGTCCCTTACCGTCCAGGTAGGATCAGTCCCTTACCGTCCAGGTAGGATCAGTCCCTTACCGTCCAGGTAGGATCAGTCCCTTACCGTCCAGGTAGGATCAGTCCCTTACCGTCCAGGTAGGATCAGTCCCTTACCGTCCAGGTAGGATCAGTCCCTTACCGTCCAGGTAGGATCAGTCCCTTACCGTCCAGGTAGGATCAGTCCCTTACCGTCCAGGTAGGATCAGTCCCTTACCGTCCAGGTAGGATCAGTCCCTTACCGTCCAGGTAGGATCAGTCCCTTACCGTCCAGGTAGGATCAGTCCCTTACCGTCCAGGTAGGATCAGTCCCTTACCGTCCAGGTAGGATCAGTCCCTTACCGTCCAGGTAGGATCAGTCCCTTACCGTCCAGGTAGGATCAGTCCCTTACCGTCCAGGTAGGATCAGTCCCTTACCGTCCAGGTAGGATCAGTCCCTTACCGTCCAGGTAGGATCAGTCCCTTACCGTCCAGGTAGGATCAGTCCCTTACCGTCCAGGTAGGATCAGTCCCTTACCGTCCAGGTAGGATCAGTCCCTTACCGTCCAGGTAGGATCAGTCCCTTACCGTCCAGGTAGGATCAGTCCCTTACCGTCCAGGTAGGATCAGTCCCTTACCGTCCAGGTAGGATCAGTCCCTTACCGTCCAGGTAGGATCAGTCCCTTACCGTCCAGGTAGGATCAGTCCCTTACCGTCCAGGTAGGATCAGTCCCTTACCGTCCAGGTAGGATCAGTCCCTTACCGTCCAGGTAGGATCAGTCCCTTACCGTCCAGGTAGGATCAGTCCCTTACCGTCCAGGTAGGATCAGTCCCTTACCGTCCAGGTAGGATCAGTCCCTTACCGTCCAGGTAGGATCAGTCCCTTACCGTCCAGGTAGGATCAGTCCCTTACCGTCCAGGTAGGATCAGTCCCTTACCGTCCAGGTAGGATCAGTCCCTTACCTGTCAGACATCAGGTAGGATCAGTCCCTTACCGGTCAGACATCAGGTAGGATCAATCCCTTACCGATCAGACATCAGGTAGGATCAGTCCCTTACCGATCAGACATCAGGTAGGATCAGTCCCTTACCGGTCAGACATCAGGTAGGATCAGTCCCTTACCGGTCAGACATCAGGTAGGATCAGTCCCTTACCGGTCAGACATCAGGTAGGATCAGTCCCTTACCGTCCAGGTAGGATCAGTCCCTTACCGTCCAGGTAGGATCAGTCCCTTACCGTCCAGGTAGGATCAGTCCCTTACCGTCCAGGTAGGATCAGTCCCTTACCGTCCAGGTAGGATCAGTCCCTTACCGTCCAGGTAGGATCAGTCCCTTACCGTCCAGGTAGGATCAGTCCCTTACCGTCCAGGTAGGATCAGTCCCTTACCGTCCAGGTAGGATCAGTCCCTTACCGTCCAGGTAGGATCAGTCCCTTACCGTCCAGGTAGGATCAGTCCCTTACCGTCCAGGTAGGATCAGTCCCTTACCGTCCAGGTAGAATCAGTCCCTTACCGTCCAGGTAGAATCAGCCCCTTACCGTTCAGACACCAGGTAGGATCAGTCCCTTACCGGTCAGACACCAGGTAGGATCAGTCCCTTACCGGTCCAAGCGTTCAGACATCAGGTAGGATCAGTCCCTTACCGTTCAGACATCAGGTAGGATCAGTCCCTTACCGTTCAGACACCAGGTAGGATCAGTCCCTTACCGGTCCAAGCGTTCAGACATCAGGTAGGATCAGTCCCTTACCGTCCAGGTAGGATCAGTCCCTTACCGTTCAGACACCAGGTAGGATCAGTCCCTTACCGTTCAGACACCAGGTAGGATCAGTCCCTTACCGTTCAGACATCAGGTAGGATCAGTCCCTTACCTGTCAGACACCAGGTAGGATCAGTCCCTTACCGTTCAGACATCAGGTAGGATCAGTCCCTTACCGTTCAGACATCAGGTAGGATCAGTCCCTTACCGTTCAGACATCAGGTAGGATCAGTCCCTTACCGGTCAGACACCAGGTAGGATCAGTCCCTTACCGGTCAGACACCAGGTAGGATCAGTCCCTTACCGGTCAGACACCAGGTAGGATCAGTCCCTTACCGGTCAGGTAGGATCAGTCCCTTACCGTTCCAAGCGTTCAGACATCAGGTAGGATCAGTCCCTTACCGTTCCAAGCGTTCAGACATCAAGTAGGTCTGGTTGGCCTCCATGATGAAGGTGAGCTGATTGAGGAGGTCCTCTGATTGGATGAGCCCCTCCAGACGTCCCACCACCGTCATCTTACGGTCCTTCAACATGATCATGGCCAGGAACGGGTAAGTGTTCTCACGCAACGCCTGGGACACTGAGGTACAGACACACAGGGAACAAACAGAAACAAACCAAACACAGATTAAAACACTGAAATAAAAAGTGATGGATAAAGAGATTCCACCTCATATCTGAAGAGGACACTGACACAAATCATTCCATAGTTCCAGCACAAATGATTGACTTTTATCTTTAACCATATCAAAACTGACTGAGAACGTGTCCTCATTTACAGCAACAACAACGAAGGATGAGGCCAGTTCCTCTTTGTAGAATGTATCTCCAGCTCTAGGAGATCTAGGTAGTGAAGACAGCGTGTAAGAGTAGACGATGTGTACCTCTGTATCCCTCAGGCCTGCTGGTGGAACAGGCCCAGAACAACATCCGGGTGTTGAGGAAGGTCAGGACCTCTTCTGTACATAACGTGGAGCTGGAGGAAGATGGAAAACAGAAGCATCATTAATAGAAACCGTGAGAGGAAAGATGTACAGAGTACACTTTAAGGAAAATATCTAATAATGAAGAGTGGAGGGTATATGAATAATACCAAACATGGCGCAAATAAGGAAAACGCAAGGTATGCCTCCATCCAATCAACTGAATACATATTCAAACCAATTATCAACAGACCCTGAATTATAATTAGTTGGTTATCTAATGATTCTTGCCAGGTCTCCCTAGAAAAGAGACAATAGTACAAAACGGTGCCTGGCCTTCCAGAGTTTGGGTTTTGCATTGTAGTATCATTGTGCATTTTTGTTGCCTGTGTATGTTGACCTCATGTGAAGTGATCACATGTTATTGGACCTACCGACAGAACTGGTCTGTATCCTGGTGGTCTTCTCCATGGAGGTAAACTAACAAGTAGCGAAGCTCACGTTTGGCATCATTCAATGCCTTGAGGGGGAAAACAAAAAACACAAAGCTCACTGAATAACACTACCAGCTATCGACCAAGTTACACATGGATTCAATCCATGTAGAACCTATATGGATTCTGGAACATTCGCTTTCTTAAAACCATTTAGTCGGTTGTTCAATAAAATAAAATGTAGGGTGTGTCAACTTTTTGGGGGAATGTTCTTCTGAGTTCTAACATACTTCTTATGGATGGTCAGGTACTAGTACCTCACATTGAGATTGGACTGGGGAACCTGAGTAACACACCTGGCTATATGTTCCCTGGTAAAACACTGGATGCGATCGACCGTACTTCTCTTCAAAACTATGGATGAAGGAGACAACGTCACCCACGGGGTCTGTGACGCGTCCACGAGGGTCTGGCCTGACCCACCGCAGGGCAAACCTGGGGAGGAGGAGGAGGAACCAATCATTCACCTTTATATAGGAACGTCAGGCAGCTCATGTTTATAAGGGGAACCTCCCGGGTAGCGCAGTGGTCTAGGGCACTGCATCGCAGTGCTAGCTGCGCCACCAGAGTCTCTGGGTTCACGCCCAGGCTCTGTCGCAGCCGGCCGCAACCGGGAGGTCCGTGGGGCGACGCACAATTGGCATAGCGTCGTCCGGGTTAGGGAGGGTTTGGCCGGTAGGGATATCCTTGTCTCAGTATGTAAATGTAATAAAATGTATGCACTCTACTGTAAGTCGCTCTGGATAAGAGCGTCTGCTAAATGACTAAAATGTAAATGTAAAAAATGGGAACTGATGGCCAAATAAGGTTTCTTTGTATTACCTGAATATGTCCAGAAGTGTGTAATATGTCAATCTGAAAGGTAGCATTATCATGTAGTAACTCCATCCTATTAATCCCTGAAAAAGTAAGAAAAAGACCAGATGAGACATGATGGTCAGAACAGTGGAAAGATTCAATGAGAATACTACAGCTGTCAGCTGGATGATTTCAGTTACGGACTTGATTCTGTAAGCAGGAGGTTGCCCCCACTGTGTATGCTAATGTCATATTGCAGAGTCTACCTTTAAAGTTGAGATGCAAGAACAATTTACTGCAGTTTACTAGTGACATATAAAGAGCAAGGAGAAGAACAACATGAGAGACATAATGTGTGTACGTACTCTGGGTTGTGGCCTGGAGACGATATAGCTATACACTCTGTGGTCTGCTGTGTTGACCTGTAACGGTCTGGAGGGCGGAGGGTTAAACACACTGGGAACTCCTTCCTGCTCGTTCAGTCTGTCCTGCACTGCAGCCTGGGAACACACACACGACATCATCCACCCTGGACACCACAAGAAGACTAAACCGTGTCGCAAAGCTCATGCAGAATATTGAAGGCAACATTTGTCACGAGATATATATATATATATATATATATATATATATTACTGCAAGTAGTTAATTTATAACAGAGCAACCTCTGATAAACTATTGGATATTGGATTCACTGGGTGCATCATAACCTGTCTATTTTGTAGTCTTCAAGGCCCACATCAAAAAGAGCCATTCATGTATTATGGGGTTGACAGTACTTACCTCGATGTTCCAATTGTGTTGTTCTAATGTGCGCCGACATTGGTCCATAGACTCCAAACCTGTCAAGTCCTGAAATCAAATGCAAAAAAAATCTGAATTCTCACATCTAGCACTGGTGTACACGAGACTGGACCAATCTCCAATTGATCAGTGAGGATGCGGAGTTGATAGGTTCAAAGAATTTATTCCAATACGTTCCTTCCTACAGGCCATTTCCACATCTTGGGTCTGGATGAGACAGAGGGGGGCCTTACTAAGAATTAACCAGTCATTGCTTGTCATGTGTCATAACAGTTGTGTCTGATGTTCACTCTCAAACCATCTTCTAGCTAAAAAGCTAAGTAACGTTAGCTTGGCTGACCAAGTAAACTGCTAGCTAGCTAGCCAACTGTCGTTAGCCTAGCTAGTTAGTTGGCGTAAGTAAGCCAAGTGCTGCAGATAACCAAGTTAAACATGTTCTTTCTAATTCACCGTACACTGATTTAAGTTTGTTGATGCGTTTCTTTGGGGGAATTGTCGGGAACGAACTAGCAACTCAAGACAATATTTAGGATAGAAAATAATTGATGTGTTGCTAGATTAGATATAACATTAACGGTAGCAAGTTAGCTAACGTTAGCGGTGGCGCTAGGGGTATCAAAATTATATTGTCAAAAAGCGTTTTTTACACCCTTAGCGTGCTTTATTTTAAAAAATTTCCTCCGTATATCTAAACATAGATTAATATGGAGTTATATAAAAATTAGTTAAACCTGAAGAAAGGCTGACTACCTGAAATTGAAGGAGTTTTTCGGTCTGCGCCTGAGATAATTCCTGCTCCTCTGGCGCCGCCATCTTACCTCGCCAACAGTGATGTGCAGTTCGCGAACGATTCGTTATTTTTGAACGACTCTTTTTACTGACTCGAGAGTCATGATTCGTTTTTCTGAGTGACTCGTTCGTTTTAGTTGTTCGTTTGACCTGCTAGTAGTGCTGGCCGCAATGATTCCTACAGCAGGATTTGATACACGCTCCTCTGGCTCAGTGGCTCCAGAGGACTGTTCCGAACACCAACTGTCTGTCATATGCGCGGAAAATTGATAATGAGCATACTACATAGACAAGACAAATACATGATTAGAACTGATAATTGGATCATGGTGCAAGAATGACTGCAATTTATTGATTATTGAATGTTACGGAAACAGCTTTGTAGAAACAAAACATGCTCAGCAAACTCGAGAACTAAAAGCCAATTTATGTTTGATCCGAAATGTGGTCGGAAGCTTCGTATGGAGGGTGTGGCGCAATTGCGGAGGCTCCAGAGGCATGATGAGGCCAAATTGAGCTCTATGCGGTGTCAATGTGCACCTCTCAAATGTTGCAATAATGTGGAGAGCTCTGTGTAGCTCATCATTGACATGAGTGGTTGAGGTTAGGTGGGAAGTCCAGTATAAACAAACTAAATTTGTGTAACCTTTATTTAACTAGGCATGTCAGTTAAAAACTAATTCTTATTTACAATGACGCCGTCATGCTAGAGACGTCACTACAGACCCTGGTTCGATTTCAGGCTGTATCACAAACCGGCCGTGATTGGGAGTCCCGTAGGGCGGTGAACAATTGGCCCAGTGTCGTTAGGGTTTGGCTGGGGTAGGCCCATCATTGTAAATAAGAATTTGTTCTTAACTGACTTGCCTAGTTAATAAATAAAAAATTGTGAACGAGAGGCTCGGAGAATCCTAACTCGTTCCAGTTTTTAACTCATCGTTCACTGTTAAGGGGTCCTGAGTGCGCTGGGCATGACAAGCGCTGCATGGCAAATCTGTTATATGCATTGGCTGTGCAGCATTTATGGTGATTTATGCTCTGCAGAAGTCAGAGCATTCATAGTTCTTGCACAGCGCTGTGTTGTGAGGGAAGTGAGTTTGCGTCTATACAGGACCTTCGGCCCTCATCTACTGTCAACCAATCATGTCAATGCGGAGCTTTACAGAGCCCCTCTGTATTGTTACAAAATGTTAGAGGCAAGGCCGAATAGAGCTCAATTTGGCGTCAATTGCTTCACAACATCCAGTGCCTCCGACCACATTTTCGGATCAAGCGTAAATTGGCTCTTACTGACTCGAATGAAATGAGTCGGAAAATTCGTTATTTTGACTAAACGAGTGGAAAAGAGCCGAGTCAGTAAAAACACAGATAGAACAACGAGTCAGACATTTCACCGGATGTATAAATATTAAGCATCCGGTTGGCGTTTCCTCTCACTACCAAATATGGTGATGAGAGGAAGCTCAGTGGCTTACAGTGGGAGAAAATGTAACGAGATGTATTTTGGAGTTTCTCCTCAATGAAACGTTTGATCTCAATAGAGTTTTTTGTTTCCAAAACTACAATCTGTAACAAACAGAGTGGACTACGTTTTGTAGACTTTACCCTTTGCCAAAGTAAAATAAATAATTAGCGTTGCTTAGTAGGACTGCAAGGGCGAATTGAGTTATTGCACAAACGCGCTTCATATTAGGCGTCCCCTAACGGAAATATGCAAATAAATGCTAGAACGCCCAATAGGATCTCGCTAGCTCATGCTTGGCCCTGTCCACCTCCTTGTCTGTTCTGCCCACTATGGTTAATTTGCTCCCATTGGAAATGAAAGAATTGGTCTATCTTGGATTAGTTATATAACTTCTTAGGGTAAAATAACAAGATTTCGGTCAAACTTCCGGCCCGTCACTACTCGCCAATCCCCTACCAAGACAGAGAAGAAGAGGCAAAGCGAGAGAGTTTGCCAAAAATCTGTCCAGGAAAATAAGATCAAGAAGTGAGGAATTTTTGTATGGAGGTTAACGAGAGAGTGTCGAATTTGGTCAACTAAAGAATACATGTATAATTTTTTCACAAGGCTTTATATTTGATCAATAGAAGTTTCATAATGGGGCGCGTTCGACATTGCAGCCGACTTTAAAGACAAGACTGACTAATTTACAAATCACCTTATATCAGAAATAGCTACTTCAATAATATTTGTAGATCAGTCAGTTGGTCACAATTTACCCATGATGCAACAACGTTTTGATGCTCTCCAACCAAGGGTGTGTTCATAAATTGAATCTGGAGTGCCAGAGTGCACTCAGTGTCAGATTGTTCATTAGTAAATTCAGAGCGTTTCGCTGGATGCTCTGGCTAAGGAGTAGCGTTGAGCCAAGCATTCTGACCTCACAACAGCAGTCAAGCACCCAAGCTAACTGGCTAATGTTGGCTAGTTTACTAGCTACTTCCAGACACAAATAAGAGAACACCTCACTCTGACCATTTTACTTGCCCTAACAGCACTGGTTAGGCTGTTTTCATGTTATCCAGAGCATTGGTGACTGTAACTGTGCTGCTGGCAACAATTGAATCACACTTTTTTTTTGCCAACTTTTACTGACACCGGCCATATTCAATGAGTGTTGAGCGTTTCTAAATTCATCCGTTATTCTGCCCTGTCGCACACTCGGATGAGAGTGCTCTGAAATCGGAGAAGATAGCCAGAGTGAATTTACGAACGCACCACAAGGGGCCAGGGTTCCGGCAAAGACAGTATGAGTATGAAGCAGAAACTGCTTCTCCAATACAAATGCCCCGATCACTCTTGTAAGAGATGTCATGGCGATGTTGGCTAGCTAAGCTCATGTGCAGAAACAGGTCATCAGGTCTAACGGTCGTCTTGCGCCTAATTGTTTATGTTCAGGCCTTAAATCAAAAGGCACTCCTTCGATATAAAATACATTTGTTAAGAAAATGAAAAAAACGCCTCAGTGTGTCACTTTCACAAGGTTTGGAGTAATAACATGTTCAACTACTTAAGACATTGTCTCGAATCTAGGTTGTGGATTTCGGGGAAATAAACAGAAAAAGGTAGAATGTTTCACTTCTCTCATTGATTTCTCAAACCCCGGCCTTCCTTATAAAGACACTTTAGTCATCACTTTGTGCACAAAAACAGCCATTGAATAATTCAATGGAATTTTGGTGTATCTGCCCTCTCATTGGCTACACTGATCCCACCTGATCTCACCTCCTCCAGCCTGCCTTTCATCTTTGAGGACATGTATTTCCATTGTCACTCAACAATCTTGCCAATATAAAAGATCATCTTTGACCAATACGTAAAACGCCGTTTGGCGATGTAGCAGTGACCAAATGCAAACCTCTACCGCCACCTACCATTTAGGAGTACTACAATCTGTCGGATAAAATGTATCGGATTGTTCATGATCAATGTCCCTATCAAATCGATGTACAGTGTGGTTACAATATATATACACTGAACAAAAATATGAAAGTAACATGTAAAGTGTTGGTCCCATGTTTCATGAGCTGAAATAAAAGATCCCAAAAATGTTCCATACTCACAAAACACGTATTTCCATCAAATTGTTTACATCCTTGTTAGTGAGCATTTGTCCTTTGCCAAGATAATCCATCCACCTGACAGGTGTGGCATATCAATAAACTGATTAAACAGCATGGTCATTACACAGGTGCACCTTGTGCCGGGGACAATAAAAGGCCACTCTAAAAATGTGCAGTTTTGTCACACAACACAATGCCACAGACGTCTCAAGTTTTGAGGGAACGTGCAATTGGCATGCTGACTGCAGGAATGTCCACCAGAGCTGTTGCGAGAAAATGTAATGTTCATTTCTCTACCATAAGCCACGTCCAATGTCATTTTAGAGAATTTGTCAGTACGTCTAACCGGCCTCACACCACATGTAACCACGCCAGCCCAGGACCTCCACATCCGGCATCTTCACCTGCGGGATCGTCTGAGGAGGGGTGGTGAGAAGTATTTCTGTCTGTAATAAAGCCCTTTTGTGGGAAAAAACTCATTCTGATTGGCTGGGCCTGGCTCCCCCAGTGCCCACCCAAGCCTCACCCTTGGCTGCACCCCAGCACAGTAATGTGAAATCCATAGATTAGGGCCTCATTTATTTCTTTCAATTTAACTGATTTCCTTATATGAACTGTAACTCAGTAAAATCTTTGAAATTGTAGCGTTTATATTTTTGTTCAGTATATTTGACAATGCTTTCAAGTTTCCAACACGTTGCAACACTTGGTTAAATATGTGACGTGATATTTACGGAAGCTCTCTCATTAGGTCATCTCTCATATTTTCAACGTCTTTGTTCCAAACCATTCATTCCTTTCCTCTGTAGCTAGCAACCGTAACTTCGTGAACACACACTCTGCAGGCATGGCAGCTGCCGCTACCCCGTTTGTCTCTGAACAGTCAGCGACAACGACCCAACAACCAATGCTCGACATATCCAAGCCCCCCGTTATAGAAGGATTTACACCTCTATCGCGACCCAGAGAAGAGACGTTCCAGGAGAAGTTTATGAGGAAGTCGAAGGAGAACCCGTTCGTCCCTATAGGTGAGTTGCGTAATGAGTAACTAGGGAAAAGTGTCCACTGCTGTACCTAGTCGGCTTCAATGCATACTATTAATAAATTAGATTATTCATGCATTGACTAGAGAGTTATTTGGTCATCCATGTGCGTCTTACGACCAAGACAGACAACTGGTTTGTAGCTAGTTAGCTAACAAGTTTGCTAGTTAGCTACAGTAGAGAATAGAATACAATCAACTTAATTTGGTACTGCCAGCTACAGTTTTTATAAGATGTGTCATGCACGGTGTCCTTGTGGAACCCGTAAGGTACACTGAAAGGTCATTTGATTGGAACATAGCCGAGTGTTCCAAGCCCCATTATGAAACATTACAGAACCCATAATGCCTTTTTGTCAAGGAGTTTCATTATAAACATGTATTATAATGGTAAACTAGTGCACTCAATGGGTCATACCCTGGGTGCTAGACTACACAGGTAGACCAGTGGCCAGACTGTGTAACATAGTTAGGGATTGAACATTTTATGTGAATATAACAACGGACACTACATCACATTGGGCCTGCTCTCTCTCTGTAGCTGTTCATTCCCCTGTGGTTACGGGATGAATTGCATACACAATCTGAATTAAAAACAAAACCCATTACACACAATCAGGCCTAAAATGTCTTTTAAGATTTACACTGGTCAGGGTGCCTGTTTTTTTTTTTTAAGTACTATGATTGTACACCTTTTAGGTTTTTCCAAAACAAAACAGAGAAGAATTAGGAGCACTTTGATACCAAATGGAAACTACTGAATGAGCCTCCTTTCACATCCATTTTAAGAGTGGTTATGGAAAACCTAAATGTTTGCTTTTTAAAAAATAAAATCTGTATTCTGCGTCTTCTCTCCAGGTTGTCTCGGTACAGCTGGAGCGTTGATGTACGGTCTCCGAGCCTTCAAACAAGGCAAGACCCGGCAGTCCCAGCTCCTGATGAGAGGACGTATCTTCGCACAAGGCTTCACTGTAGTCGCTATTATCTTTGGCGTGTTCACCACAGCTCTGAGGAAAGACTGAGCAGCGTCAGGGCTGTGTTCATTTACTGCAAAACGTTTTGCAATGGGGGGAAAAAAAACTAAAACAAGGGGTTTCTTTATTAGACGAGTTCAGGTCGTCCCACCTTGTGGTGGTGAATGAAATGTGTAGAAAGACTAACGGGAAAAACAGATATTTAAAAGCCTGTCCTTTTTTCTGGGATTTCCTTAACTGTGCTTTTGGTTGGTCCATCAAATGAAATGTAGACCCTGTCCTGGAGATGGCAAACCAAGCAGGGCACTGACTGCCTTGAGTTTAAAACATCATTGTGTAACAATATAATTGAAGTGCAATGCAGCCAACCACATATGTAGAAAGACATCTCTCTGGGTTTGAGGAAATGGGCCAGCCGACCCACTTATCTGTTAGTGAGATCCACCTCTGTATAATACAGAGAATTATTCCAAGACTCTGACCACTTTATATTTTTTTTTGCACTATGTATTGTTGGTCCCCCCCACTTTGGCTGTACTAGCAATGTATCCTCACACCTGTCCCTTTTTATAAAGATATATATAAGTGAATTGTTTCTGTGCTATAATACTTGAGAAAGATGGCGCATCTGGCTCTTAGGACCAATATAAGGGATGTTATAGGGACTGGTGAAGATGACCTGGCAGTATGGGGGCTCTTGTAAGGGAGGCAGAGGAACAGCTCTGGTCTTTTTTAGCGTTAGTCCAGCAGTTCTCAACCTGTTTTGGTCACTGTACCACCAAGAACATTTCTCTGCCCAGAGTACCCCTTCATGGGCTTATTGTTAAAATACTCATGTTCTCCCCAAGTACCCGCTGTGTATCGTACACAGTCTTATTTAATGCTCACACAAACCCTTTGCTTGATAAAAGAAAATGGACAATACCAAAACAGACAGATTTGAGATCATTTTTATTGAAGCGTTTTAGTTCCTGTGTAACATTCTCCTCTGTGTGATAATGTCCCAATAGACAACAGTTGATCACAGATGAGGCAACGCAGTTTAAATGAAGGGGAAAGTGTTTGAAAATATGACTCAACAGACTAGCGTTCAACCAACTGTTTAAAACATGTCATTCTAGATTTCTTGTTTCATTTGTCCATGATATGAGGACTCTTTAAAGCAGCGTGGCTGTGGATCGGACTTTTCTTCCCAGGGTTAAAAGGTTCTGCACACGAGGGGGATTCTCTACTTCCAGTCTCTGCAGGCTACTCTGATGAATGGTTATCAGTTAAAGCTGAATCAAAGTTTGGAAGATCACATGATATTATACAGAACAGAAACGAATATAATAGTATGTTACTTTAAGGCAAAAAACCCCACCTGATTTCCATTGTTTGAATGGTTGCAGCTCTCATGCAGCCATAACTTGTGTGCTACTAGACAAAGTGCTTTGATTGAAATAAACAGTTTTATTAACACCTTCTGCTCTAAAATTCACTCACTGCGTCATTCAAAACACCACATAACTAAGATCTAAAAAGGTATATCCCCTGAAACTGATCCAGATCAAATGGTTGGTGTGGAGATGCTGCGTAGACATCTCACTGGTAAAACTTGGGAGGAATTATCCTTCACGATTGACAAAAGTGAAGAGAGGGTGACCACTTGTGCCTAAAGTAGGAGGTAGAGACACATGTGTTGGACATGATGTGGATCTATCCAGGGGTACGGGGCGGTTCCCCAAGAATCCACAGCCTAAAAACAAAATGGCACAAGCCCCCTTGGTATGTGAATTCTTCTGATGCTTAATGAGGATCTACTTCAGAATGATTCGTTGGATGTTGTAACGGTTTTGACTTGAGGTTATTTCTAGGGGGGCCAGGTAGGTTGAGCCTACCAGAGAAAACATTGGTTTCTCCTTTTAGTTTGGGAGGGAATGAGTCCCATCTGGTCCGTCAAGTCACACCAATACAAAGGACTTATTAAAAGTAAGGATGGAAATATACTTTTCATAAACCCCTTAAAACATTGGAAAGAACTTCAAACAAGTGTATTCTTTTGCGTGGTTGTATTAACAACATAAATGATCACACACACCCACACTCAACAATATAACAAATCAATGCACTTATGATCATTTAGAAATGTCCTGTACCTCGGGCATAAAAAGAGTCCAGCCCGGTAAATAAGTTCAGTGACTCAAGTGACCTTAGTCACGCAACGTTTGTCTGTAGTGTAGAACCAGTATATTCATACACTCAAAATCACACTTATTTTGCAACACAAATATAAAGCGTATCAAAGATGAACCAAAGAATAATACGTCCTCACAACTACATAAATCACAGTATACATCACCCAAACAAATGAAATACCGTGTACAAAAAGTTGTAGTCAGTTGGTCAGTCAGACAATCCGCCAACAGATCTCCAGCGGAGAAAAGGCCACGAAAACCAACGGAGAGTTGTAGTCCACAGACGCACAGAGTGGATCCAATCCTGGGTAAACTCGCTTTAAGGCTACAAAACACACTGTAAGGCAACAAAACAAACAATGATGAAGCTTCATGAACTGAAGGTAGTACACATCCTCATTCATGTCTCAATCACAACTTCACCTTTGCGCAGCTGATGCTGGCTATTTAATGGGAATTAAAGGGGAAGCGCCCTATTAGAAGGAGAAGCACTGAGACGGTTCAGAAATATTCAGGGCCGTCACAATGTGAAGACACTTATTTGTTCGAACAGACTACATTGTCTAGCCTGGTCCCAGATCTGTTTGTGCTGCCCTGCCGACTCCTATGGTTATTGCATAGAATGTATGTATATATAAAAAAAATAAAAAAAAGGTTCATTGTCACATTTGGCAAGACTGCACAAAACAGATCTGAAACCAGGCTATAAGTAGTCTAGCTTGGGAAGGAAATTCATCTGGCCAAAAGCACAAACCCTAACAGGAGGAGTTTAAAGTTCAACAAGGCCACAAGCTCATAGCATCTCAAATGTCTATTAGCTACCGTTAAATAATCAATTAGCAATATCATTCAACAGTGAATGAATGTCAATCAATTCTTAATAAAAACAGGCAGAGGTGGTTTACAATCTACTCCTAATGTAGTTCCTGAACAGGACTGGCTACGTTAGACCTTTACACATGAAATAAAATACAAATTACAGTGGTGATTAAACTAATCTGGTATTTTATAAAATTACAAAAAAAAACACTTATTGGGAGAGGCATCATGCTTAAGAGAGAGAGGGGTGTCTGACCCAATGCACTCTGTAGTTTAGGAGAGGGAAGGAGTTTAATGAAGTATTTACAGTAACAATATTTTTCTTAGCGTCAGTAATGTAGCATTGCTGAGGGAAGTTAAAAAGGAGAGAGAACAGTCAGAACACTCCATGTTAAAGGTCGTGACTTATATTTCCACTGGATACATTACATCAGAATAAGGAAAGATGGTGGGAGAGACAAAATACCTTTCCTCCACAGTTAGAAACACAGGAGGGACACTACGCCGAGACATAGCGGAAAAGAGGAGGGACACTACGCCGAGACATGGCAGAAAAGAGGGACACTACGCCGAGACATGGCAGAAAAGAGGGTCTGAACATAAAAGAACCCTCCACCAAAAGAAGACCCATATGATAAGGCTAGTACACATTCTGCCTAAATGCAAACAGAGTTCATAACTGAAGAGCGTTTTTAAAGAAGGGAAACCGGAACCATCACTCCTCCGTTCCATTGGCCGTACTAGCGCACCAGAGGTGTCTGTTTGAGGGCTATGAGCACCGAGCGCATTCGGGACACATCCTTGGCTGTCTTGTTGGTCTTGGGGTTGAAGTCACAGAGACGGGCCACTCTCTCCCACTCCGTCCCTGGGCTGTCACCGTCAGCCTCAGACAGGAAGGCCTCTTCAGATGCCCTGTAGGGGGGAAGGAAGGGGAAGGGAGATATGGATGAGGTGTTTGAGGAACGGTTTCTCCGGACACAGATTAAGCCTGGTCCTGGACTAATACATTTACAATGCTCAATGGAGAATGACATTTTATTCCAGGACTTTAATCTGAGTCAGGAGAACCGTCCCATAGAGATTAGCACCACTGACATGCCATGCTTTAATCTGTCCATGTCACAGACTCATAGCTCCACAATCACTTCACACGTCACAGCACTTCAGAGTTGGGCTGTTTGTAGACATACAAATGGTGTATGTACAGTTGACTAAAACTGACACACACACGGTATTGAAAAATGTCTACATGCATTTCTGGCAAATGATCACAACTGAAATAATTTGGCTGAATTTTGATGAACACTGTTGTGATTTATGGACATAGTCAAATAAGAGTCCCTCCAAGACCCGACCGAGCCCTCACGCCGTGCGACCCCGACCTGAGCCCTCACGCCGTGCGACCCCGACCTGAGCCCTCACGCCGTGCGACCCCGACCTCACGCCGTGCGACCCCGACCTCACGCCGTGCGACCCCGACCTCACGCCGTGCGACCCCGACCTCACGCCGTGCGACCCCGACCTCACGCCGTGCGACCCCGACCTCACGCCGTGCGACCCCGACCTCACGCCGTGCGACCCCGACCTCACGCCGTGCGACCCCGACCTCACGCCGTGCGACCCCGACCTCACGCCGTGCGACCCCGACCTCACGCCGTGCGACCCCGACCTCACGCCGTGCGACCCCGACCTCACGCCGTGCGACCCCGACCTCACGCCGTGCGACCCCGACCGAGCCCTCACGCCGTGCGACCCCGACCGAGCCCTCACGCCGTGCGACCCCGACCGAGCCCTCACGCCGTGCGACCCCGACCGAGCCCTCACGCCGTGCGACCCCGACCGAGCCCTCACGCCGTGCGACCCCGACCGAGCCCTCACGCCGTGCGACCCCGACCGAGCCCTCACGCCGTGCGACCCGACCGAGCCCTCACGCCGTGCGACCCGACCGAGCCCTCACGTCATGTGTTATTCACTGGTTTGTTTCACAGTTGGAACATGCAAACAAAGTAATGACAAAAAAAAAAGGGAGAATGCCAAGACAATACTACACCAAAAGCAGAAGAGTTGTAAAGCCTACACAAAGTCTAGCACTTCAGAGTTGGGCTGTTTGTAGAAAGTCTCATCAACAATCCTAGTGTGCAAGAGAGAGAAAGAGAGAAAGAGACAGGTCAGTGTCACACAACAGACAGAGTTAGGAGTTGTTAGCACAGGAAACCAGTGACCGGAGACGAGAGAACGAACAAGATTCAAGAGAGGAAGTTCCATCAGATGAACATTGTAGACTGATCAAGGTGGAATCCAGGTGGAAGCTATGACCCCCTTATTGATGTCACCTGTTAAATCCCCTTAATCAGTGTAAATGAAGGGGAGGAGACCGGTTAAAGAAGAACATGTAAATCTTGAGATGGTGTATGTGTGCCATTCAGATGGTGAATGGGCAAGAAAAAAAAAGATTGAAGTGCCTTTGAACGGGGTATGGTAGTAGGTGCCAGGTGCAGCGGTTTGTGTCAAGAAATTGCAACACTGCTGGGTTTTTCACGCTCAATAGTTTCCCGTGTCTATCACGAATGGTCCATCTCCCAAAGGACATCCAGCCAAAAGCAAGGCCAGTGGTAGAAAACAGGTCATCGATGAAAGAGGATAAATGAGGCTGACATGAATTGTGCAGAGCAACAGACAGTCAGACAGTCCAGTACAACATTGGCGCCCCAAAGACCCATACAAATAATGCAGAGGTCGTCATACCTTGAAACAAAACGGGGTACGGCAACCAACGACCTTACAGAGAAACTGAGGTTGCAGCGGGATAGGGAGCGAAAACACTGGAGATTTGGGAAAAACATGGCCTGGTTTTGAAGAATCCTGGTTCCTCCTGTTTCAAAATGACGGGAGGGCTCCGCTCTAGATAGAACCAGGAGTACATGCATCTATCACGCAGCATGTCAGCATTGCAGGCGGGTGGTGAGGGCTATGTTTTCATGGCACACACTGGGCCTCTTGATAAAAGTGGAGCACCATTTGAATGGCACAAGATATCTGAACATTATTGCCAACCAGGTGCATCCCTTCATTGGCAGCAGTGTATCCATCTGCAAAATAGATTTTTTCTCAGCCGGATAATTCCCCATGCCACAAGGTTAGGATTGTCCAGGAATGGTTCCACCAACATGACAGTGAATTCAGCTTACTGCAGTGACCTGCCCAGTCACCGGAGATCAATCTAATTGAGCATCTGTGGGATGAGATGGAACGAGCTATTCAGGAGGTCCACTACCAGCCAACTTGACCCCACTGTTGGAAGCATTGTAGTCAACATGGGCCAGCATCCCTGTGGAATGCTTTCGACACCTAGAATCCATGCCCCCGACAAAATCGAGGCTGTTCTGAGGGCAAAAGGGGGTGCAACTCAATATTAGGAAGGTGTTCTTAATATTTTGTACACTGTATAGGTATAGAACAATTCCATTGTGTAATGATAAAACACAATACTGTCTTAATCATCGTAGTCCATACAGCAACAGGATATACTGCAATGTGACATTTCTAGGTAAATCGTTTTTTTCCTTACTTGCCTATGTGTACATTCCAATTGGCACCCTATTCACTATTTAGTGCACTACTTTTGACCAGAGCCCTATGGGCCTTAGAGTCGTACACTATATAGTGAACAAGGTGCCATTTGGGACACACAGGGTTTTGTTTTCTATATCCTGGCTGTGTTGTCCTGGACACAGTGCTAGCGTCTCTTCATGCTCAGTCACATTACAGCTGGAAAGAGAGATGTAGATACTAACTGCTACCGTGCCAGACTGGACAGTCGGTTGGGAAGAGAAGATTGGTTTTACACTGAACAAAAATAATTTAAAAAAAGCAACATGTAAAGTGTTGGTCCCATATTTGATGAGCTGAAATTAAACATCCCAGAAATGTTCCATACTCACAAAAAGATTGTTTTTCAAATTTTGTGCACAAATTAGTTTACATCCCTGTTAGTGAGCATTTGTCCTTTCCCAAGATAACCCAGCCACCTGACAGGTGTGTCATATCAAGAAGCTGATTAAACAGCATGATCATTACACAGGTGCACCTTGTGCTGGGGACAATAAAATACTACTGCAGTTGTCACACAACACAATGCCACAGACGTCTCAAGTTGAGAGAGCGTGCAATTGGCACGCTGACTGCAGGAATGTCCACCAGAGCTGTTGCCAAATAATTTTATGTTCATTTTTCTCTACCATAAGCTGCCTCCAATGTTTTAGAGAATTTGGCAGTACGTCCAACCGGCCTCACAACCGCAGACCAGGACCTCCACATCCAGCTTCTACACCTGCGGTATCGTCTTGAGACCAGCCACCTGGACAGCTGATATAACTGTGGGTTTGAACAATGATTTCTGCACAAACTGTCAGAAACTGTCTGAGGGAAGCTCATCTGAGTGCTCGTCGTCCTCACCAGGGTCTTGACCTGACTACAGTTTGGCGTCGTAACCGACTTCAGTGGGCAAATTCTCCCCTTCGATGGTGACTGGCATGCTGAAGAAGTGTGCTCTTCGCGGATGAATCCCAGATTCAACTGTACCGGGCAGATGGCATACGGTTTGAGCGGTTTGCGGATGTCATCATTGTGAACACAGTGCCCCATGGTGGCGGTGGGGTTAGGGTATGGGGCAGGTACAAGCTACAGACAATGAACACAATTGCATCTTAAATCGATGGCAATTTGAATGCACATACATGACCAAAAGTATATGGACACTTGCCTGTCGAACATCTCATTCCAAAATCCTGGGCATTAATATAGAGTTTGTCCCCTCCTTTGCTGCTATAACAGCCCTCCCCTCTTCTGGGAAGGCTTTCCACTAGATGTAGGAACATTGCTGCTATAACAGCCTCCACTCTTCTGGGAAGGCTTTCCACTAGATGTTGGAACATTGCTGCTATAACAGCCTCCACTCTTCTGGGAAGGCTTTCCACTAGATGTTGGAACATTGCTGCTATAACAGCCTCCACTCTTCTGGGAAGGCTTTCCACTAGATGTTGGAACATTGCTGCTGTAACAGCCTCCACTCTTCTGGGAAGGCTTTCCACTAGATGTTGGAACATTGCTGCTATAACAGCCTCCACTCTTCTGGGAAGGCTTTCCACTAGATGTTGGAACATTGCTGCTATAACAGCCTCCACTCTTCTGGGAAGGCTTTCCACTAGATGTTGGAACATTGCTGCTATAACAGCCTCCACTCTTCTGGGAAGGCTTTCCACTAGATGTTGGAACATTGCTGCTATAACAGCCTCCACTCTTCTGGGAAAGCTTTCCACTAGATGTTGGAACATTGCTGCTATAACAGCCTCCACTCTTCTGGGAAGGCTTTCCACTAGATGTTGGAACATTGCTGCTATAACAGCCTCCACTCTTCTGGGAAGGCTTTCCACTAGATGTTGGAACATTGCTGCTATAACAGCCTCCACTCTTCTGGGAAGGCTTTCCACTAGATGTTGGAACATTGCTGCGGAGACTCTGTGCAGGCCAGTCAAGTTCTTCCACACCTATCTCAACAAACCATTTCTGTATGGACCTCGCTTTGCGCACGGGGGCATTGTCATGCTGAAACAGGAAAGGGCCTTCCCCAAACTGTTGCCACAAAGTTGGAAGCACAGAATCATCTAGAATGTCATTGTATGCTGTAGTGTTAAGATTTCCACTGGAAATAAGGAGCCTAAACCATAAAAAACACCTCAGACCATTATTCCTCCTTCACAAAACTGTATTGTGGCAGGTAGTGTTCTCCTGGCATTCACCAAACCCTGAACAGCAGAATCCACTAATTTGAAGGGGTGTCCACATACTTTTGTTTATATAGTATAGATACCGTGATCCTGAGGCCCCTTCCTTGTCGTTCATCCACCGCCGTCACCTCTGTTTCACCATGACAACACACGGCCCCATGTCGCAAGGTACACACTTTCAGCTTCCAGGAATTGTCTCAGTTCTTCCATGGCTTGCATACTCAGACATGTCAGCCATTGAGCATGTTTGGGATGCTCTGGATAAACGTGTATGACAGTGGTTTCCAGTTCCCGCCAGCATCTTCGCAGAGCCATTGAAGAGGAGTGGGACAACATTTGCAGTTGTAAATGAGAACTTGTTCTCAACTAGCTTACCTGGTTAAAAAAACTAAAACATTTTTTCCATAGGCCACAACAGCCTGATCAACTTTATGCGAAGGAGATGTCGCGCCAGATACTGACTGGTTTTCTGATCCACAACCCTACTTAAAAAATAACAAAAAATTAAAAGGTATCTGTAACCAACATATCTGTATTCTTAGTCATGAAAATATCAGTAGATTAGGGCCTAATGAATTCATTTCAATTTAATAAATTTTACTCTTAACTCAGTAAAATCTTTGAAATGTTTGCATGTTGTGTTTTATATTTTTGTTCAGTACACGAAAGCAAAGACCCCAAAGAATAAAAGATGTTTACGACTGAAAGAGAAAAGCATGAATTGGATAGAAATACTTTAATAGTTATTTACATTCGGAAAGTGTTCAGACCCCTTCATTTTTCCCCACATTTTGTTACGTTACAGCCTTATTCTAAAATGGATTCAAGTATGTTTTCCTCCCCCTCAATCTACACACAATACCCCATAAATGACAAACCGAAAACAGGTTTAGAAATTCTTGCAAATGTATAAAATAAAAACTGAAATACCTTATTTACATAAGCAATTAGACTTTTTGCTAAGAGACTCAAAATTGAGCTCAGGTGCATCCTGTTTCCATTGATCATCCTTGATGTTTCTACAACTTGATTGGAGTCCACCTGTGGTAAATTCAATTGATTGGACATGATTTGGAAAGGCACACACCTGTCTATATAAAAGGTTCCACAGTTGACAGTGCATGTCAGAGCAAAAACCAAGCCATGAGGTTGAAGGAATTGTCCGTAGAGCTCCAAGACAGGATTATGTCGAGGCACAGATCTGGGGAAGGGTACCAAAACATTTCTGCAGCATTGAAGGTCCCCAAGAACACAGTGGCCTCCATCATTCTCAAAGATGGGGCGGCAGGTAGCCTAGTGGTTAGAGCGTTGGGCCAGTAACCGAAAGGTTGCTAGATCTATTCCCTGAGTTGACAAGGTAAAAATCTGTTATTCTGCCCCTGAACAAGGCAGTTATAACCCACTGTTTCCCGGTAGGCCGTCATTGTCAATGAGAATTTGTTCTTATCTGCCTAGTTGGTCTGATGAAACCAAGATTGAACTATTTGGCCAGAATGCCATGCGTCACATCTTAAGGAAACCTGGCACCATCCCTACAGTGAAGCATGGTGGTGGCAGCATCATGATGTGGGGATGTTTTTCAGGGACTGGGAGACTAGTCAGGATATAGGCAAAGATGAACGGCGCAAAGTACAGAGAAATCCTTGATGAAAACCTGCTCCAGAGCACTCAGGACCTCCAGACTAGGGTGAAGGTTCACCTTCCAACAGGACAACAGCCCTAAGCACACAGCCAAGACAACGCAGGAGTGGCTTCGGGACAAGTCTGTGAATGTTCTTGAGTGGCCCAACCAGAGCCCGGACTTGAACCCCATCGAACATCTCTAGAGAGACCTGAAAATAGCTGTGCAGCGATGCTCCCCATCCAACCTGACAGAGCTTGAGAGGATCTGCAGAGAAGAATGGGAGAAACTCCCCAAATACAGGTGTGCCAAGCTTGTAGCGTCATACACAATAAGACTCGAGGCTGTAATCGCTGCCAAAGGTGCTTAAAGTACTGAGTAAAGTGTCTGAATACTTATGTAAATGATATATTTCTGTACTTTATTTTTTATACATTTGCAAAAAAAAATATCTAAAAACCTGTTTTTGCTTTTGTAATTATGGGGTATTATGTGTAGATTGATGAGGAAAAACTACAATTTAATCTATTTTAGAATAAAGCTGTAACGTAACAAAATGTGGAAAAAGTCTAGAGGTCTGAATACTTAACGAATGACCTGTAAATGTAGGATAACACAGGGCATTAAAATAGTTAAACATTAGTTCATAGTTAAATCAACTTTGATAAATCAATACACACGTAAATGAGAAGTTGCGTGTCATTTAGTTATTTCATTAGCTCAAATAAATAAGGTTGAGAAATCCATCCACTTTCCTTAGTTTATGCCAGTTCAGATCTATTACGACAACATTTCAGCTTGGTGACATACCCTAAATAATGAACAATATCTGGCTGTTACAAAAAGAAGGCCCAACAAAACATTGGAGCCCTGGGGGCAGAGGTCAGCTCACAGATACAAGTTTACACTCCTGTTGAGGATATTTAACCAGGAAATCCTGTCCACATTATTGTATATATATTTTTTTTTAGGTACATGAATAACGTCAATTTTGTGTGACAGTCTATTGGAAGTCTGGAAGCCTAAGCTTATATATCCCATTTCCTGATCTGATGTCACGAAATAACAAGGAAATAACCACAGAAACACACATTCTTATAACATTGTTGATCTTAGATTCTGATAACTATTAATTCAGATTCATTAGATGCATATTTAGCCTAATATATATTTAGTATATTGTTATACTTGTATTTCATTTACATTTTACATTTAAGTCATTTAGCAGACGCTCTTATCCAGAGCGACTTACAAATTGGAAAGTTCATACATATTCATCCTGGTCCCCCCGTGGGGAATGAACCCACAACCCTGGCGTTGCAAGCGCCATGCTCTACCAACTGAGCCACACGGGACCACGGGACCATATTTCCTGTTATGTTAGTTGAGGGAACCATGTAGGAAGTGAACAGAGTTAGGTAGGAACTAACTTGTTGTTGGCCTTGTTTTTCTCCATCTGTTCCTTCTGGTGCACATGCCAGTCCTCCAGCTCTTTCTTGGCCTTCTCTTTCCACTCAGCCTCCGCAGCCTTGGACGCAGAGTCTTCAGGGTTCACATACACACAGGGAAAGATGGGGATGGTAATAATCAATACAGAATCTGCACAATACCAAGGGTAGTATTCAGTAGGAACAAAACGTAAGCAAACAGGCGGAAATGGGCAGGACTACCTGAATTTGTCCAATAAGAATTGCTTGTTTTCATGTTCCGTTGCAAAACGTTTTGCTACGGTGTGCACTAAATGAATACCCACCCAGGATGAAACGTTCTAGTCCACAATGCATTGTATGAGCTACAGAAGATGATGCTCTTTTCTCAGGAGATTAACTACAGAGTCAATACAGCGAGAACAAGATCACCTCAAGCATACCATACAGGACATGACACGGAGTGGAAACCAAATGAAGGGTGGTTCACACACAGAAATAGACAGACTATTCAACTTAATATTTGTCGGCCTTTTATTTCGCTTTTTAAGCAGGCAGGGGGAAAAAATGTGACGTTTAGGTGTCAACCTTCGTCAGTGTGTACATTGACTGGACAAAATACTGACTGAGAAGTCAGTAGTAGATACTGCATGTATCGCAGCGGTAGTAGTATGTAAGTGTGATGTTAGTGTGAAGTACACGTCCTTCTACACCTGCATTGCTTACTGTTTGGGGTTTTTAGGCTGGGTTTATGTACAGCACTTTGAGATATCAGCTGATGTACAAAGGGCTATATAAATAAATTTGATTTGAAGTAGCTGTGTGTGTCCAAACTGGCACCCTATTCCCTACATAGTGCACTACTTTTGACCAGAGCCCTATGGACCCTGGCTAAAAGTAGTGCACTATATAGGGAACAGAGTGCCATTCGGGCCATACCTTAGCCTCTGTTGTTTACTTACCTAGTTGCTCCAGCCGTGCCTTCTGCTCCTCCCTCCACTTACGCAGGCTCTCAGGCTCTGCTCGCAGAGAGTCCACCTGGGCGATGGCCGCATAGCTGTCCGATGGACCGTTGGACTCCTGGGGGGAGAAGAACCAGGACCAGGCATAAGGACCACCAGTCATAAGCTGTGTTTACAAAAGGCAGCCTAATTATTGGCAAAAGACCTGATAGGTCAAAAGACCAATTAGTGGAAAAAATAAAATCAGAATTGGGTTGCCCGTGTAAATGCAGCCATAAGACCAGGCATAGACTAGCCCATTTTGAACTGATGTATCCTAGCTTGCGGTGCCTGCAGGCTAGACATAAGGCATAGTGCCGAGCGATTAACCAAAATGTATTTATTTATTTTCTTCCGGTTATTAAACAACTAATTGACCGCCGTTGTTTCAAATATTAGAAATCCATTTTGTAACATTTTTATGTGAGCTCGATGTGCAGTTTCTGTAGAGATAAATCTGAACTGTGCGATTGTAGTATGGATTTGTAGTTTCCAACAGACCAATATTCAACACAGTTTAGTGCAGACAACTTGGTAATTAACTACAATGACCATAATCCACTGCGCGCCCGATTAAACTTGTCCGGTCTGTGCAGCGCAGACGGGGATAGAAAGCAATTGCTTCGCGAGTCTGAAAATACACGATTTAAGTGATTGATAGTTGGTATTCAGCAGTTAAATAAATAGACCTATGACTTATTTAGTTTGAAGAAATACCAAAATAGTGATTTTGTCAGACAGCAGCTCTATAGAGATGAGACGATGACTTGGGAGTGAAACAATATCATTGAATAAATGATGGTTAAGTGACAAGCATTAGTCACTACAATCATGGGACTTATGAAAATGTTATTCTGTGTTGTTACAGCATTCAACTCACATAATGCTTTTATTGTCTCCCCCCCCCCAATTTTTTTTTATTGAAACTGAAATCTGTGATCATTTTTTAAATAACCTAACCGACCTCAAAAAGCATTAAATCGCTCAGCACTAATAAGGCATGAGGACAACCAGGTCATTCAATAGTAACAGCTGGACACTGAGGAACAAATGCATAAATCCTTAAAAGGGAAACTGAACTTCCTGATTTGGCCTCATTTTAGATTTGTCGCATTAAGAAATACCAGCAGGTATGACTATTCAAAGGTGAGTTGGTTTCGGGTTGTGGTTTGATGTGGATGTCTTGTGTGTGTGTTTGCAGGTGGGAAGAGTTAGCCAAATTATTTTTCACCAATAAGCTTCAGCCTTGGTGTCTAACCGTGGCAAAGTTGGTTTAACAATAAATTACACAATGTAAATGAGACAATATTAATGTTTCACACCTTTTAGTTCTCATTAAATGCTTTCAATATCTGTATATGATTTTATAGTTCTTTTGAGGTTTTTTTAAGTATTGGAATTTTTACATGTAGCCTACATTGTGTAGTTTACAGATGATCCCTAACGAGCCCCATTGGGATATCCAAAGTGAAACCACATTTACCACGCCATTATGATGGAGTCAGTGATGATTACTTGTGTGCTGCTTGCTGTGGGCAGATTGAAACAAACCCAACCTTAATTGACATTATGTTGTGAGGTACAAAACTCTGTTATGGGTGACACTCATTTTGACCAAAATTATCCTATTTACACTGTTGTCAATTTTGACAGTAGAATACATTATTTGGACTCATAGGCTGTTTTCTAATATATATATTTCTTTACGGGCAGTTGGTCTTTACGTTACCCAAGAAAGGTTATTGTCATGCTTCCTTGAACAATGGACTTACCATAGAGAATGTAGTCGGCCACAGCCTCTCTTACAAAACTAACCAGCAATAACATGTCCAAGTACATAATTAACAACAAAAAATAATTCTCATTAGAAGTGTTCCTCTCTTACCAGCACAAACATGTTTCCGTTTACCGTGGCTGCTGAAGCGTCTGCAAATCCGGCATCTGACAGACGAAACAACAAACGACTTTAAAAAGAACCGTACATGATATGCTTAGCGTTATTCTAACCTACGTTAGCTAAAGTCAATTTGCTTTCGAGGGGTGGATAGCTAGTGACACCGTAATGCATTAACACTTGTTTGGGCAGTAAACTAGCTTCTCACCACCACCTAACCTAATTTGACCTGAGGATAGTTTCAAGACATTACACACTCACATCCAGACAAGTGACACATCTTTAGTCATCATTTAGACGACATCATTCCACTCAGGGTGTAACGTTAGTGTGCCGCACCAACTAAAGTAACGTTACTGTTTACATTGACAGCTGTCAATTAGCTAACTAAAAGTCAGGCTAATTTAGCTAACTAACTAGTTGTCTGGTTATCTAACTATAGTACTAATACAAGTTTAAATGTTGTCTCCGTTGTATGTACTTGTATCTTGGGAGTTAGTTTTAGGTAACATGCTAACTTAGCATCTAGTTAGCAACTTACCATATTCGACAGGAGCAGGTGAATCCGCTGTCGGCGGTTGTTCGGGGAACTCGGCGGATCCCTCCAAAGCTCCGACTCCTTCGTCGTCATTCTCTATCACCGCTATTTCGCTTTCTTGCTGGGCTAAGAAAGCTGCAGCTGGGTCCACCTCGACAGGCAGCACTCCGTTGTCAGATGGGAACCCGAAATCTGAATCAGCCATCTTTCACAACTAAACCCCTCAAAAATGAAGTGTAACTAGCCACTTAAATACCGTTATATTATTGCTTGTTATCTTGCTGGCTATCAATTAATTGAGCTGAGAGAGAAGAGTTTATGATGATGGATATATCTGACTCAGGCAGAACATGCAACTAACCCAACTTTTCATGAACGGTTGTCAGCTAATAGAACAATGAATAAGGACTGTGATGATTCATGATTGCTCACTTTCAACTTGCCTGGCCTGCCACACGAACTTCCAACCTTTGGTTTATTAGGATGTGTCTCTATCTGCTGGAGAAACCTAGAAATGCACTCCTATTTCTTAACCGGTATCTGAACTGAACGTTTTCTTCTTGCCTAATTAGGCTATTATGTATACACTTTTTCTATTTGTTATTATTAAATAGAGCATACCATCAGAATATAATATAATTAGAATACAATACAATAAATTATTTTCTATTTTCAAAAGTGTCCGTGGAAAGTTAAACCTTTCTGCATAATCAGACGAGTGATCATTTTAGGGTCATGTGGGGCAATTGATTGCTTATTTTCAGTCGCCTTTATATATTTCAGAATATATGGGAAATAGAGAATGTTAGGGAAATGCAACAGTTCGAGTCTCCTGCCATAGGAGAGCACAGACGAAGGGCAGGGATCCCCCCCCCCCCCCCCCCCCCATGTGACTTGCTGACGTTACAGTAGGACGCTGCTAAAGAGGAATGCAGGGAATGAATGCTGCTTGCTGCTTAAGAAGGGATCCACAGTGCCCCTGACGTCCAAGTCGAGGAAGTCCGAAGTTTAGTTTTCGGCTGGGTTACTTGTTTGATTCACATATTTCTTTCAGATCTCGACTACGGTAGGCCGACTCACGATGTCCGGCGATCATCATAATGACAAGGAGGTAGGTTCATGGGGGGAAACTATATTCTAATTTATGAATGCAACTATCGATTTCTACATGGACTAAAATGTGTTGTAGCCAAGTCTGTAAAACATACATACCCTTGTCTGACGTTAGATTGTATGAAGTTACAATGAAAAAAATGATGATTTTTAAGTTGCTGTTTTCCTTTTACATGAAAGTAAGATATTTAGCTGTTTATCTTGGTGGAATGAAACTTTCCCCGGCGGCGACAGCGGTCTAGACCTCGAAGTGGGTCTCGTCTTGATCGGGCCTGTCTTGATCTTGCAGCCCTTTCTTATCGCATTCCACAATATCCAAAAAACAATATATTATATATATTTCAACGCATGGTCTTGTTCAAAAGTTGTGTTTAACAGTTTCCTTCGTTTTACAAGAGACTGACTGTATGTAATGGTGTTGGAGTTACATTGTATTCTATCTATGTTAGTAGAGCAATAATGTCCTATTATGAATATCACTTTCTATGTTTAAATACCACCAGTTTATTGATCTGCCCTCGTTCCATAATTTAGTGTCGGCCAAAATATTTTGGGATATTTACAAAACTTAAATGTATACTGAATAAAAATATAAACTCAACATACAACAATTTCAAAGATTTTCCTGTGTTACAGTTCATATAAGGAAATCAGTCAATTGAAATAACTACATTTAGAGTCTTATCTATGGATTTCACATGACTGGGCAGGGGCGCAGCCATGGGTGGACCTGGGAGGGTATAGGCCCACCAACTTGGGAGCCAAGCAGACTCACTGGGGAAACAGGCCCAGCCAATCCAGAAGGAGTTTTTACCCAGAAAAGGGCTTTATTTCAGACAGAAATACTCCTCTGCCCACCCCTCTGACGATCCCGCAGGTGAAGAAGCTGGATGTGGAGGTCCTGGGCTGGTGTGGTTACACGTGGTGTGAGGCCAGTTCGATGTACTGCCAAATTCTCTAAATTAAGATTGGAGGCAGCTTATGGTAGAGAAATGAACATTCAAAGCTTTGGTGGACATTCCTGCAGTCCGCATGCCAATTGCGCACTCCCTCAAAACTTGAGACATCTGTGGCATTGTGTTGTATGACAACTGCAGTGGTAATTTTTTTTGTCCCCTGAGCACAAGGTGCACCTGTGTAATGATCACGCTGTTTAATCGGCCTCTTGAAATGCAACACCTGTTTGTCAAAATAATCCATCCACCTGACTAAGGATAAAATGCTCACTAACAGGGATGTAAATAAATTTGTGCACAACATTTGAGAAGCTTTTTTTGTACATATGGAACATTTCTGGGATCTTTTATTTCAGCTTATGAAACATGGGACCAACAACACTTTACATGTTTTGTATTGTTGTTCAGTGTATTTAAAAAGAGAATAGTGTTCCTGAAAACAAGCAACACTAGTTTCAATAGCGTTGTTGTCACTTCAGTGTTCTGTCTGTACGCAAGGCAACACTTTCATGTCTTTGTTGCCAGTGGCTGTTACGGTAAACTACTAGGTTAAACCTCCTGAGTATCTTCATTTTGACACATGGAAAAAGTAACAGTGTAGCTTCCGTCCCTCTCCTCGCCCCTACCTGGGCTCGAAACCACCAGGGGACCCTCGAAGCACCGTTACCCATCACTCCACAAAAACCGCGGCCCTTGCAGAGCAAGGGGAACAACTACTTCAAGGTCTCGGAGCGAGTAACGTCACCGATTTGAAACGCTATAAGCGTGCACCACCGCTAACTAGCTAGCCATTTCACACCGGTTACACCAGCATTCACTTAGATATACACAGAGTATACCAGACATTAGGAACACCTTGTACCCCCCCCCTCCAATGCCTCCCACAGTTGTCAAGTTGTCCGGATGTCTTTTGGGTGAAGTACTGTTCTTGATGCACACGGGAAACTGTTGAGCGTGAAAAACCCAGCAGCGTTGCAGTTCTTGACACAAACCGGTGCGTCTGGGCACCTACTATCATACCCCGTTCAAATGCACTTAAATGTGTTGTCTTGCCCATTTCACCCTCTGAATGGTACATGTACACAATCCATCTCTCGGTTGTCTCTAGGCTTAAAAATCCTGCTTTAACCCCGTCTCCTCCCCTTCGTCTACACTGATTTTTGAAGTGGATTTAACAAGTGACATCAATAAGGGATCATAGCTTTCGCCTGGTCAGTCTCTCATGGGAAGGGCAGTTCTTAATGTGTTATATACTCATTGTAATTTACAACTGAAGCTTAGTTTGAGTTAAATAGAATTAAAAACAAACTTTTAATTTTGATTCAGGAGTGTAGGCTACATAAACACGTCTCATTTAGCTAAAGAGGGTATTTCAGTATTTATTTACAGGACCTCCTGAACCTGCTTTTTCTGGGCGTTGACGCCTGGCTGCTCTTCTACACTTTTTAAAGTGCGTCTCTGGTCTTGGAGGAAATACTGGAGGCCTAGTGACAGGATTCTCAAATTTGTTACCATCCTTTTTGTTGTTGGAGTTTTGTCCGTGTGACCTTTCACACATTACATCAGTCTAGATGTAACACCTATTTAGATCTGTAGGATACTAGGCTGTGGAGGGCTACGCTTGCTGACGTCTATATGAACACACTACCAGAAGCTAGTTCAGAGGGCAGATTGTTGGGTTGACTTGTTTTTTTAGGGTAGCAATAAGTACATGTAGCCGACACATTATAAATGATTTTGATTCAGTTTTAAACATAAATCTAAGTCACTTTTTCACTGCATATCAATCTCTCGGGTTGTCTATAGGTTTAAAAATCCTTCTTTAACCCCGTCTCCTCCCCTTCTTTGGGAAAAAGTCAAACCAGGTCTGTCTCTTTTGATGTCCTATATTCTAATTGCTGGTTTGGTTAAGGTTATAATGTCCTGAAGTTGTACTTCGTATCCTCTGGAAGGAATGTGTTTTCTCAGTGGTCTTCACTTATCTTCTGCTCTTCTCTTTCTCTGCCATTCCTCCCGTTCTAAATATCTTTCGGCTTTCATGTGCAAAGCCTGTGCCAGATAATATGGGTAGTCGATGTTCCTCTCCTGCTCCTTCTCTCCGTTGCTGCCCCCCCCCCCCCCCCCTCTCTCTCTCTCCGTGACTCATGTGGGTGTTGGGCTGAAATAGTTTGGTGTAGTTTTACATTCCTTATATAGCTCTCTGAGGAGAGGAGTGGAGTGTGTGTGTGGTGGGGGGGGGGGGGGGGGGGGGGCTTGCCTAGCTGTGTCACTGGGGGAGGGAGGAGGCGGGAGGGCTTGCCTGTCTGCCTAGCTGTGTCACTGGGGGAGGGAGAGAGTCAGCCCATCCTGCTTCAGCACTTCTAACACTTCTGTAGCTTTCTGCCAGCTTTGGGTTACCAGGAGGGCCTCATCAGGACAAGGTACGTTTGCATTGCAGGTAGCTCTGTGTCATGCTGACGTTTTGGATACCTTGGAGGGGAGAGTTATGGTGGGTGGAAGGGGGGGGTGGAGGTTTATTTATCAATAGGCTTGTAACTCATTTGGCGAGAGCAGTAAGTGTCATGGCCTAAGGTCTCAGGTTGTCCTTGGTTCTTAAAATGACACGGGTTATGTGTTGTGCTGGCTGTGAGCGAAGGGAATATGCTGTACCGATGTAATTAAACCTGTATTACTTTGACAGATACGTTTTAACGACGAAGGAAATTATACAATTTCTATGGATTTGAAGGATATTTGTTTGTGGACAGACTGACTTTTGGCTAGTATGTGGAATAAGAGTGGACAGCGTAAATACATTCTCTAGAAGTGTCCCTTTTTAATTTGTATTTATTTGACCTTTTATTTAACTAGGCAAGTCTGTTAAGAACAAATTCTAATTTTCAATGACGGCCTAGGAACAGTGGGTTAACTGCCTTGTTCAGGGGGTAGAACGACAGATTTTTTTACCTTGTCAGCTTGGGGATTCGATCTTGCAACCTTTCGGGTTACTAGTTCAACGCTCTAATCACAAGGCTACCTTGCCTCTGTTTGTTTCCTGGATGTCATGTGTCATTGTACTAGGCCTACATATGAATTATTTTTTTCTTAGTTTATATTAAGGACATAACAATGGAGAGATTTAGCCTAGTTTGTGGTCTATACGTAGTATGCCATTCATGTAGCTTTATCACTGTGACTTGACTTACCTTAGTTGAATGTACTCACTGTAAGCCGCTCTGTATACAGTACCAGTCAAATTTTGGACACACCTACTCATTCCAGGGTTTAATTTATTTTTGACTATTTTCTACATTGTAGAATAATGGTGAAGACATTAAAAACTATGAAATAACATATGGAATCACGTAGTAACCAAAAAAAGTGGTAAACAAATCAAAATATTTTATATTTGAGTATCTGCAAAGTAGCCACCCTTTGCCTTGACAGCTTTCCACATTCTTGGCATTCTCTCAACCAGCTTCACAAGGTAGTTGCCTGGAATGCATTTCAATTAACAGGTGTGCCATGTGGGAACTGCTTGTTAAAAGTGAATTTGTGGAATTTATTTCCTTAATACGTTTGAGCCAATCAGTTGTGTTGTGACAAGGTAGGGTTGGAATACAGAAGATAGCCCTATTTGGTAAAAGACCAAGTCCATATTATGGCAAGAACAGATCAAATAAGCAAAGAGAAATGATAGTCTATCATTACTTTAAGACATGGTCAGTCAATCTGGAAAAACTTTGAAAGTTTCTTCACAAAAACCTTTAAGTGCTATGTTGAAACATGCTCTCATGAGGACCACCACAGGAAAGAAAGACCCAGAGTTACCTCTGCTGCAGAAGATATGTTCATTAGAGTTACCAGCCTTAGAAATTGCAGCCCAAATAAATTCTTAACGGAGTTCAAGTAACAGACACATCTCAACATCAACTGTTCAAAGGAGACTGTGTGAATCAGAACTTCATGGTCAAAATACTGCAAAGAAACCACTACTAAAGGACACCAACAAGAAGAAGAGACTTGCTTGGGCCAAGAAACACGAGCAATGGACATTAGACTGGTTGAAATCTGTCGTTTTAGTCTGAGTCCAAATTTGAAATGTTTGGTTCCAACCGCCGTGTCTTTGTGAGATGCAGAGCAGGTGAACGGATGATCTCCACATGTGTGGTACCTTAGTGGGACTATCATGTGTTTTTCAACAGGACAATGACCCAACACACCTCCAGGCTGTATAAGGGCTATTTGACCAAGAAGGAGAGTGATGGAGTGCTGCATCAGATGACCAGGCCTCCACAATCACCCGACCTCAACCCAATTGAGATGGTATGGGATGAGTTGGACCACGGAGTGAAGGAAAATCAGCCAACAAGTGCTCAGCATTGGTGGGAACTCCTTCAAGACTGTTGGAAAAGCATTTCTCATGACGCTGGTTGAGAGAATGCCAAGAGTGTGCAAAGCTGTCGTCAAGTCAAAGGGTGGCTACTTTGAAGAATGTAAAATATATTTTGATTTGTGTAACACTTTTTTTTCTTTTTTTTGGTTACTACCTAATTCCATAGTTGTTATTTCATAGTTTTGATGTCTTCGCTATTATTCTACAATGTAGAAAATAGTTGTTTTTTTTTTTAATGAAGAAAAACCCTTGAATGAGTAGTTGTGTCAACTTTTGACTGGTACTGTAAGTCTGTTTGGGGTCACCTGAATGTGAAGGCAATGTCTCTCTGCTGTTCCCTGAATACTGTATGTCTGACTGTCAGTATGTCATTCAGACCAGAGGTGGACGTGACTCTGGGGTGTATTTATTAGTGCACAACACAGCAAAACATTTAACAACGTAAAAAAAACAAAAAGAGTCTTTTCTTATTGGTCAAGAATTGATGTAGACAACTCCATATCAGTCTGTCTTCTGTTTTCCTTGAATATGACCCAGGGCACACAGTCTGAAGTCCAGACTTGAGCTCCTCCATATGCGTAACTGTTCTCAGATGCGTAGCTCCTGTTCTAATGTTATTGAGATATTTTACATGTTGAGTTAGTTTAGCCTTCCATTAGACTGTTTCTCAACCTGTGTGTTAGAGCCCACTGGTTGGTCATGGCACATTCTTTTCTTTTGTGTCCCTGGTTTTAAAGGGGTCCTGACTAAGGGTGGATTTAACATTGGTAAAAATATGTCTAGTCGCGTCTGTCTCCAACTTCGGATTTGCAACTTCTCTGTTTACACTCCTTGGATGTGGTGTGGCTAGAATCACGTTCCTCACTCACCTGAGTAAAGCTATTTATCGTACCGTAAAATACAATAATATAGAGACAAACAAAATAAGGATAGAAATTCAAACTATACAGGAGCTTCTCATCTAAGCCATGTTGCACACTTGATTTTAATGCAATGATTCACAAACGCCTTTCATTTTCAATCTGGCAAACAGAGCATTAAAGGTTAAAGGTCATTTTTGCAGGGACGTGGTGTGTTTAGAGCTGTTGTCTTTACACTTTACCACTCAGAGGGGCTGTGTGGTGTAGACGACTACCTCAGGAGGTAGTGTGGGAGACGTCTCTTTTAAAAATGAGATTTGAATCTAGTTCCGTCTCTTTACACTACACAGGTATCTCTATCCCTGTGTGTGTGTGTGTGTGTGTGTGTGTGTGTGTGTGTGTGTGTGTGTGTGGTCAAAGTAGTGTGAAGAGGCCCTAACTGGCTCCCTGTTTAGTTGCTTTCTGGATGACATGAAACACTGAGAACGTGTTAAATGGGTCACAGTGTAGAAGATCTAGGGAGATACATGGTGGAGTCATTCCAACACTAGTCATTTCTACACTAGTCATTCCAACACTAGTCATTCCAACACTAGTCATTCCAACACTAGTCATTCCAACACTAGTCATTCCAACACTAGTCATTCCAACACTAGTCATTCCTACACTAGTCATTCCTACACTAGTCATTCCTACACTAGTCATTCCTACACTAGTCATTCCTACACTAGTCATTCCTACACTAGTCATTCCTACACTAGTCATTCCAACACTAGTCATTCCAACACTAGTCATTCCAACACTAGTCATTCCAACACTAGTCATTCCTACACTAGTCATTCCAACACTAGTCATTCCTACACTAGTCATTCCTACACTAGTCATTCCTACACTAGTCATTCCAACACTAGTCATTCCAACACTAGTCATTCCAACACTAGTCATTCCAACACTAGTCATTCCAGCACTAGTCATTCCAGCACTAGTCATTCCAGCACTAGTCATTCCAACACTAGTCATTCCAACACTAGTCATTCCAACACTAGTCATTCCAACACTAGTCATTCCAACACTAGTCTATCGCCTCTGATTCAGCTAATCAGCACGCGTTTTATTGTTGTTTTATAGATGCTGGTTTGGGAAACACTGTCCTAAATGGTAACCTATTCTCCACATAGTGCACTACTGTTAATAGGGCGGGCACTGGTCAAAAGTAGTGCATTGTAAAGGAATTAGGGTGCCATATCGGACGCAACCTGTGAGTTGGAGGACCTGGGGATGAGGGAACTCTTGAGTCCCTGCTGTGTTGGTGTTCTGCTGCCAAGGCAAACCCATCCGAACCAACTCTCCTCAGAGAAACGAGCCTTGCATGTAGTTCTATGCAAGGGGTTTAAAACCTTAGCTCATTGTAGGTCAATTGAAATAAAATTCATTAGGATCTAATTTATGGATTTCACATGACAGGGCAGGGGCGCTGCCATGGGGAGCCAGGCCCAGCCAATCAGAATTAGGTTTTCCCCCACAAAAGGGCTTTATTACAGACAGAAATGCTCCTCGGTTTCATCAGCTGTCCAAGTGGCTGGTCTCAGAAGATCCCGCAGTTGAAGAAGCCGGATGTGGAGGTCCTGGGCTGGCGTGGTTACACCTGGTCTGCTGTTGTGAGATCGGTTGGACTTACTGCCAAATTCTCTTGAACGACATTGGTGGACATTCCTGCAGTCAGCATGGCAATTGCACGCTCCCTCAACTTGAGACATCTGTGGCATTGTGTTGTGTGACAAAACTGCACATTTTAGAGTGGCCTTTTATTGTCCACGGCACAAGGTGCACCTGTGTAATGATCATGCTGTTTAATGAGCTTATTGATATGCCGTCTTGGCAAAGGAGAAATGCTCACTAACAGGGATGTAAATGCATTTGTGCACAAAATGAGAGAAATAACCTTTTTGTGCTTATGGAACATTTTCTGGGATCTTTTATTTCAGCTCATCAAACATTGGACCAACACTTTACATGTAGTGTTTTATATTTTTGTTCAGTGTGTCCTCTCTCTCTCTCTCTCTCTTTATATATTCCATGAATAAACCTCTCTCTTCTCTCCTCTATAGGCCATGAGTATATACTGAATAACCCTCTCTCTTCTCTCCTCTATAGGCCATGAGTATATACTGAATAACCCTCTCTCTTCTCTCCTCTATAGGCCATGAGTATATACTGAATAAACCTCTCTCTTCTCTCCTCTATAGGCCATGAGTATATACTGTATAACCCTCAACGGTCCAGCACCATGGGGATTCAGACTTCAGGGAGGGAAAGACTTCAGCATGCCCCTCACGGTGTCCAGGGTAAGTTGTGTGTTTGTGTGTTTGTGTGTTTGTGTGTGTGTGTGTGTGTGTGTGTGTGTGTGTGTGTGTGTGTGTGTGTGTGGTGTGTGTCACTCACCGAGCCCTGTTGCTCGACGACCAGAGATCATCTGCCGACCGTCCTCTGCCGACCGTCCTCTGCCGACCGTCCTCTCTTCAAGTCTGCATGGTCGATTCAGCAGATGCAACAATATGTTGATTGATGCCAACGATGGAGCTTTCCAATTTGCTTCTTGATATAAATCCACAAGCATTCTATAATTACACCTGGTTTGTGTATCTTACTGTCTGCAAACAGGTAGTTGGTATTTTCTTAGTAAGTTGCAAACGTAGCTAGCTAATACTGATACCTGTTTGTGCCACAGTATCTTCTAAATCTGAGAGGAATACGCCAAGCATGAACGTTAGCTACATGAAGTAAGAGAAACCATTTTAATGTAGCCAAAGATTGTAGGGTCCCACTCCCCTGGGGAACACTGACCAACACTTAGGTTCCTACCCTGTCACAATGAGTTCTCCATAGGGATCCTCTTGGTGCTCTGTGAATACCTCCTGGCTTTTTAATTCGTTGTCATGTCAAACACAGTATTCAAAATGTCCCTTATTACATTAGAACTGTATATTTAGAATACTCATTATATTTCCATGATTCCAACAGTTCAAACAACTGTTTTGATCTAAATCTCAAGTCATATCATATCATATGAATTTCTGGTTGAAGTTTTATTTAATAGTATAAAACCACCAGAATGGAGAAATCCTCATGAATGTGTTGCCATCCTGAGGTCACGCACAACTCAGAGAAAATGTACAACTTGTATTATTTATTAATGAAATGTATATTTTGCGTTTTTTTGTCTCTCGTTCGCCCGTTCTGTCTGTCTCGTTTATTTTCGTGTCAAATCGACAGTTGGCAAATCAAAAATCAATACATAATAGTAAATAAGTTTACCCAGCAGTAAATATAACCCGAGAGCAGGAAACAAAGAATAAAAAATAAATCCAGATGCATTTTAACTGAATGTGTTTGAATCCAGTCTAACACAAAGAGTAGTTTCAAGTATGAGCCAGGCCTACATCTATATATACGTACATGCCATTTGCTGTGGGGGGGGGGGGGGGGGGGGGGCTTTGTGTCTGTGTCCCCATGTTTTGTATCCCCTGTGGACATAAAAATGATACAGGTTACACGCTACTCTGCTCAGTCAAACAACCGGATATCTTACATCCATATGTTACAATTCCTAGGCAGCTATTTTGAAGTTGGCGATATCTGAGCGCACCATAAGCTCCTTGACCCCCAGTGTGACCTGAACCCTGGGTCTGACCATGACACCTGTTGTGGGTTTTATTTCAACAGCAAACTATGTGTGTGGGGGGGGGGGGACAGCTAGCTGTAATGGGGTGGCATTTATTCCATGTTTCAGCTCTGAAACTATGGAAGAGAATAGCTAGCTAGAGTGAGTGTAATTTTAAATCCATGTTTCAGCTCTAAAAACGATCCGTTGCCTCTCAGTTCATGCATTCCTCTGACGTGTGTCAGTGGGGTGTGTGTGCCAAATTACACCCTATTACCCAGTGCACTATAGCACTCCTTTTGACCAGGGTCCATAGGGCTCTAGTGAAGAAGTGGGCCATTTGGGATGTAATCAGTATGTATGATATAGTATCAGACTGAGTTGCTCCACTTCTCTCTCTCTCCTCATAAGGACATGTTGTGGCTTGTTTAGTCTTGCCCAGGAACAACTTGTTACTGTGTTAGGTCACATGTATCTTAGCTAAATGAAGCGTACGTAGCTAAATGGTTTTCTCCGATAGTCCATAAACGACTGGCAATGGAACGGTGGGACACCCAACACAGGGTTTCCAGCCCTTATAAGTGCAACATTGGTCGGTGTGCCCGTGATGGAGGGAGCGGTTAAACCAGCCTGTCTGTACATGCACTCTGTGGCTCTTCCTACCTCTCTTCTACCTTCTATTTCTTTCTGCCTCCTCTCTTCTCGCCCGCCCTGGCACGCTCGTCTGCCTGCCCGCCCTCGCGATCTCGCGATCTCGCTCGCCTGCGCTCGCTCACACTCACTCAGTACCAGCCTAGTATCATAACAGAATGCTTCCTCTGGATCGGTGACAGGATTTATGTTTCTTCCCTACCAACTATGAAGACCACATGACTTACTGAGAGGCAAAGGCTATTACAGATGAAACTGTTCCACCAAGATGTTCATATAGAAATCACAACTGGCACTTTCTTCTTAAAAAAAAAATAATAATAACCAGAAAGACATCTTTATTTTGATCACTGACTCCCTCTTGAGTCATTTGTGTCAGTTTTTTTTTTATTTTTTATCCGTGTTTAAAGCATCAGACAAGCTCAGTACATAGAGTTGATTTTATTAAAACACATAGGGTGTGTCTATATATGGAGAAATACACGTACAATTTTTCTTTTGGGGGGACTTAAGCTTCCTTCCACTCATTGAAACCAAACAGACATTTTTGTAAAGTAACAATTTTACCTTTTGTCTCTTACTATAAAAGCCTGTAGAATAGAATGGACATGTAATAACTGCTTAGAGGTTGCTGTATGGATGACCTAATGATTGGGTTGGTAATGGTATACCAACCATCTTTGTCCCAGTCGTTCAGCCCTGGTTGGGTTGGTATACTGGTTGGTAATGGTATACTGTTTGTCCCAGTCATTCAGCCCTGGTTGGTAATGGTGTACTGGTTGGTAATGGTATACTGTTTGTCCCAGTCATTCAGCCCTGGTTGGTAATGGTATACTGGTTGGTAATGGTATACTGGTTGGTAATGGTGTACTGGTTGGTAATGGTGTACTGGTTGGTAATGGTATACTGGTTGGTAATGGTATACTGGTTGGTAATGGTATACTGTTTGTCCCAGTCATTCAGCCCTGGTTGGTAATGGTATACTGGTTGGTAATGGTATACTGTTTGTCCCAGTCATTCAGCCCTGGTTGGTAATGGTATACTGGTTGGTAATGGTGTACTGGTTGGTAATGGTGTAATGGTGTACTGGTTGGTAATGGTGTAATGGTGTACTGTTTGTCCCAGTCATTCAGCCCTGGTTGGTAATGGTGTAATGGTGTACTGGTTGGTAATGGTGTAATGGTGTACTGTTTGTCCCAGTCATTCAGCCCTGATTGGTAATGGTGTACTGATAAGGACTTGGGTATGTTATACTGCAGATATTATCAGACAGGATAAGGACTTGGGTATGTTTATACTGCAGGTATTATCAGACAGGATAGGGACTCTGGTATGTTATACTGCAGGTATTATCAGACAGGATAAGGACTTGGGTATGTTTATACTGCAGATATTATCAGACAGGATAGGGACTCTGGTATCTTTATACTGCAGGTATTATCAGACAGGATAGGGACTCGGGTATGTTATACTGCAGGTATTACCAGACAGGATAGGGTCTCGGGTATCTTTATACTGCAGGTATTATCAGACAGAGTTCCCTCTTGTATCATACATTACTGAATGACCCTGAGGTGTCCATCTCCACACACTGAGCTGTTTCAGTAGGGTTATGTCACCTTGATGGGCTGTTTGCAGACATGGAGAATGAACATACAGGACTACAGTCATAGTAACAGTCCCTAGCCGTCGGCTATTGGCTGCTTGTTGTCGTATTAGTGTTCCATAGAAGACAGGTGAAGTGACAGGACTGGGTTTACATCATCTGTTTAGGTTATACCCCCTGGCTGTTTCCATACCGACACGTAGACTGACAGGTGTACAGTCATACGGTCCCTGTTGACTGACTGACTGACATAATGAAAGGCCTTTTTCCTTTAAGCTCAGACTGGCTGATGTCATACTAGCAGTCCCCTGTCTCCGACTGTTGACTGACTTGAAGCGGTAATAAAAGGACTAGTCTAGTCGCCCCCGCGTCTAGTCGGCCCCTAGTCAGCCGCTCTGACTGGCTGACAGACTTCTCTCTCATGCTGTGACTGGCTGGACTTCCAGGAAGTGATGTGTGGGTGGTCTGGTCTGTGTGTCTCTGTCCCAGGCCCCCTGAAGTATCGTCTCAACCCAGAGAGAGAGCTGATTACACAATAAAGAACCATCCAACTGACAGAAAGACTAGAGCTTCAGAGAGAGACAGCATGGTGAAGAGATCTCTCGCGCCGTCTCTCGCTCCGTCTCTCGCTCCGTCTCTCGCTCCGTCTCTCGCTCCGTCTCTCGCTCCGTCTCTCGCTCCGTCTCTCTAATAACATGGGAAACATACGTCTACATTGCCAAAGCAAGTGAAATAGATAAACAAAAGTGAGCAGAAACAAAAACATCAACTATTAGAAATGAGCAGTAAGCGTTGCACTCACAATGTTTAAAATATCAAGACATGCAAAGTATTATAGTCACAGCTACATTTTTTATTTTTTTTAGCAATCTGCAAATAGTTGTAGTACTAACTAATAGTACTAGTTCTGTGTGTGTGTGTGACAGCTCGTGTAGTTGGTAGCTTTGAGAAGGTTTGCTTTATTAGGAGGATTATACGGCTGTGTGTGTTTTTGAGTTTGGTCAGGCGACTGATTGATTTTTAGGTCCATTGGTGTCTTTCTAGATGGTTGTCCTGTAGACCTGTTAAATGGGGGTTCTGTTCCTCTGGTATTGGTTCAGAATGGTTAAATGGGGATTCTGTTCCTCTGCTATTGGTTCAGAACGGTTAAATGGGGATTCTGTTCCTCTGCTATTGGTTCAGAACGGTTAAATGGGGATTCTGTTCCTCTGCTATTGGTTCAGAACGGTTACATGGGGTTCTGTTCCTCTGCTATTGGTTCAGAACGGTTAAATGGGGTTCTGTTCCTCTGCTATTGGTTCAGAATGGTTAAATGGGGATTCTGTTCCTCTGCTATTGGTTCAGAACGGTTAAATGGGGTTCTGTTCCTCTGCTATTGGTTCAGAACGGTTAAATGGGGATTCTGTTCCTCTGCTATTGGCTCAGAACTGTGTGTGTGTTCACAGCAGTGTGTGTAGGATGGTATGTCTGAATGCCCTCCGTCCTCCTCTCCCTGTATGAGCCAGGAACACAATGTTTCCTCTAAATTCCTGGAATGTCGTCATTCCTCATGTCTCTCCCGTTCACAGACCCTGGCAACAGCAGAACCCTTTCTCTTCTCGGGATCCATTGCCCGTGTCCCTCTTCCCTATATAGTGCCCTACACATTGCCTGTGTCCCTCTTCCCTATATAGTGTCCTACACATTGCCTGTGTCCCTCTTCCCTATACAGTGCCCCACACATTGCCTGTGTCCCTCTTCCCTATATAGTGCCCTACACATTGCCTGTGTCCCTCTTCCCTATATAGTGCCCTACACATTGGTTGTGTCCCTATATAGGGCATATGCATTGGCTGTCTCCCAAATGACACCCTATTCCCTAGTTCACCAAAGCCCTATGGGCCTGGTCAAAAGTAGTGCCCTGTTCCCTATGGGCCTGGTCAAAAGTAGTGCCCTGTTCCCTATGGGCCTGGTCAAAAGTAGTCCCCTATTCCCTATGGGCCTGGTCAAAAGTAGTGCCCTATTCCCTATGGGCCTGGTCAAAAGTAGTTCCCTATTCCCTATGGGCCTGGTCAAAAGTAGTTCCCTATTCCCTATCGGCCTGGTCAAAAGTAGTGCCCTGTTCCCTATGGGCCTGGTCAAAAGTAGTGCACTACTGATTTGCCTCATTAAATAAATAAATGTAGGCACTAGAGTTCCATTTGGGACTCAGCCCAGGTGTCCTGACATCATCATTGGTCGCCCAGAATACTGCATGACCACCTTCTCACATCTCCAAAGGAATGTTTTACTGCTGACATCACTGGTAGAAAAACCAGCCCTGCACCCCCCCAGCCCAGCCCTGCCCCCCCCAGCCCAGCCCTGCCCCCTCCAGCCCTGCACCCCCCCAGCCCAGCCCTGCACCCCCCCAGCCCAGCCCTGCACCCCCCCAGCCCAGCCCTGCCCCCTCCAGCCCTGCACCCCCCTCCAGCCCAGCCCTGCCCCCTCCAGCCCAGCCCTGCCCCCCCCAGCCCTGCACCCCCCCAGCCCAGCCCTGCCCCCTCCAGCCCTGCACCCCACCCCAGCCCTGCACCCCCCCAGCCCAGCCCCTCCCTAAAGCCCTGCACCCCCCCAGCCCTGCACCCCCCCCCCAGCCCTGCACCCCCCCAGCCCTGCGCCCCCCCCCCCAGCCCTGCCCCTCCCTAAAGCCCTGCACCCCCCCAGCCCTGCACCCCCCCCCCAGCCCTGCACCCCCCCAGCCCTGCACCCCCCCAGCCCTGCACCCCCCCCCAGCCCTGCACCCCCCCAGCCCTGCGCCCCCCCCCAGCCCTGCACCCCCCCCCAGCCCTGCCCCTCCCTAAAGCCCTGCACCCCCCCAGCCCTGCGCCCCCCCCCCCAGCCCTGCCATCAGAAGTCTCTATCTTGTCTTTAAATCTGGGGGCTTTGTGGAGCTGTAAACGTAGTGATTGTTTATCTTTGGGCCCTGTGGAGCCACAGAGGGGGAGACGTCTGGTTTCTATCTCAGAGCACATATCACCTTGCTGTGTGTAGTAATGAAATTACACATGGCACGTTTAATAAGCAGGCAGTGGGCTTTGTGACCGGTTCCAGAGCTAGCTGTGTTTTCATCGGGGGGGGGGGGGTCAGAGCTAGCTGTGTTATCATCGGGGGGGTCAGAGCTAGCTGTGTTATCATCATGTAGGCTGTTCTCTGCCAGGGTTCAGTTTAGCTGTGGGTGTGTTCTGATCACTGCTCAGATGACACACACACTCACACTCACACTCACGCACAGGTCTTGTCATGGGGGTGGATGAATAATTCAAAGCTGACTGATACGTTGCCTGAAGAAGGGATGGAAGTCTAGTAGTTTATCTTTAGCTGGTTGAATGTCTTGTGTTGTCATCCCTAACCCTCTAACAGGGCTGGTTAAATGTCATCTCTAACGGGGCTGGTTAAGTGTCGTCGTCTCCAACAGGGCTGGTTAAATGTCGTCGTCTCTAACAGGGCTGGTTAAGTGTCGTCGTCTCTAACAGGGCTGGTTAAATGTCATCTCTAACGGGGCTGGTTAAATGTCATCGTCTCTAACGGGGCTGGTTAAATGTCGTCGTCTCTAACGGGGCTGGTTAAATGTCGTCGTCTCTAACGGGGCTGGTTAAGTGTCGTCGTCTCTAACAGGGCTGGTTAAGTGTCGTCGTCTCTAACAGGGCTGGTTAAATGTCATCTCTAACGGGGCTGGTTAAATGTCATCGTCTAACGGGGCTGGTTAAATGTCGTCGTCTCTAACAGGGCTGGTTAAATGTCGTCGTCTCTAACAGGGCTGGTTAAATGTCGTCGTCTCTAACAGGGCTGGTTAAGTGTCGTCGTCTCTAACGGGGCTGGTTAAATGTCATCGTCTCTAACAGGGCTGGTTAAATGTCATCGTCTCCAACAGGGCTGGTTAAATGTCGTCGTCTCTAACAGGGCTGGTTAAGTGTCGTCGTCTCCAACAGGGCTGGTTAAATGTCGTCGTCTCTAACAGGGCTGGTTAAATGTCGTCGTCTCTAACGGGGCTGGTTAAGTGTCGTCGTCTCCAACAGGGCTGGTTAAGTGTCGTCGTCTCCAACAGGGCTGGTTAAGTGTCGTCGTCTCTAACAGGGCTGGTTAAATGTCGTCGTCTCTAACAGGGCTGGTTAAATGTCGTCGTCTCTAACAGGGCTGGTTAAGTGTCGTCGTCTCTAACAGGGCTGGTTAAGTGTCGTCGTCTCCAACAGGGCTGGTTAAATGTCGTCGTCTCTAACAGGGCTGGTTAAGTGTCGTCGTCTCTAACAGGGCTGGTTAACCTTCAGATCCTACTAGGTGTTCTAGTTGGGATTCATATTTGGACCCTACAGCAGCAGGCTTCGTTTTATAAAAGAAAACTTGTAAATTTAAGGATATTTTAACTGGTTAATGTGAATCGATTGTGTTCAGAGTTACTTTCAGAACTCAAATCAAATTGTATTTGTCACATAGTTTACACCAGTTTACAAACTAACAGTGAAATGCTTACATACGGGTCCTTCCCCGCAATGCAGACAAATAATAGAATAATATTAACTGTTGCACTCTGAGTTAATGCTAGGTGTTCTCACTGATAGGTACTCGCCCCTCCAGCTCTGTGTTAATGCTAGGTATTCTCACTGATAGATACTGGCCCATACAGCTCTGTGTTAATGCTAGGTGTTCTCACTGATAGGTACTCGCCCCCACAGCTTTGTTACAAAGGAAAGGTGTTAAATAAAAGCCTCCATCATCTGGTTAAACCTGAATGATGTTGTTATGAATCACTTACACACGGACATGGCTGTTTTAAACCTTGCCTTACTGCTCGGACCTGACACTGTGGTGGGATACGTCTAGCAGCAGGCTTTGTTGTAAAGGACTGGTTCATGTGAATGAGTTGTGTTGTGAGTCACTATCAGAACTATATTTACCTTGAGTTAGTGCTACAGTATCTACTGTCACTGCGGTGGATACTGGAGCCTTACAGCAGCTCCAGCAGCCAGCAGGCTCTACTTCCCATTTCTCAGAGGGATATTTATGGGCTTCCATCAGCTGTGCTGTGAGTGATGCAAGGAGAAGCTGGCTAGCTGTATGTCTCCCAAGCCAGAGCTGTGCTGTAAGGAGAAGCTGGCTAGCTGTGTATCTCCCAGAGGTGTGATGCAAGGAGAAGCTGGCCGTGTCTCCTAGACCAGAGGAGTAGCTGGCCGTGTCTCCTAGACCAGAGGTGTAGCTAGCCGTGTCTCCTAGACCAGAGCTGTGCTGTACGGAGTAGCTAGCCGTGTCTCCTAGACCAGAGCTGTGATGTACGGAGTAGCTAGCCGTGTCTCCTAGACCAGAGCTGTGATGTAAGGAGTAGCTGGCCGTGTCTCCTAGACCAGAGGAGTAGCTAGCCGTGTCTCCTAGACCAGAGCTGTGCTGTACGGAGTAGCTAGCCGTGTCTCCTAGACCAGAGCTGTGCTGTACGGATTAGCTAGCCGTGTCTCCTAGACCAGAGCTGTGATGTAAGGAGTAGCTAGCCGTGTCTCCTAGACCAGAGCTGTGCTGTACGGAGTAGCTAGCCGTGTCTCCTAGACCAGAGCTGTGCTGTACGGAGTAGCTGGCCGTGTCTCCTAGGCCAGAGCTGTGCTGTACGGAGTAGCTAGCCGTGTCTCCTAGACCAGAGCTGTGCTGTACGGATTAGCTAGCCGTGTCTCCTAGACCAGAGCTGTGCTGTAAGGAGTAGCTAGCCGTGTCTCCTAGACCAGAGCTGTGCTGTACGGAGTAGCTAGCCGTGTCTCCTAGACCAGAGATGTGATGTAAGGAGTAGCTAGCCGTGTCTCCTAGACCAGAGCTGTGCTGTACGGAGTAGCTAGCCGTGTCTCCTAGACCAGAGCTGTGCTGTACGGAGTAGCTGGCCGTGTCTCCTAGACCAGAGCTGTGATGTAAGGAGTAGCTAGCCGTGTCTCCTAGACCAGAGCTGTGCTGTACGGATTAGCTAGCCGTGTCTCCTAGACCAGAGCTGTGATGTAAGGAGTAGCTAGCCGTGTCTCCTAGACCAGAGCTGTGCTGTACGGAGTAGCTAGCCGTGTCTCCTAGACCAGAGCTGTGATGTAAGGAGTAGCTAGCCGTGTCTCCTAGACCAGAGCTGTGATGTAAGGAGTAGCTAGCCGTGTCTCCTAGACCAGAGCTGTGATGTAAGGAGTAGCTAGCCGTGTCTCCTAGACCAGAGCTGTGCTGTACGGAGTAGCTAGCCGTGTCTCGTAGACCAGAGCTGTGCTGTAAGGAGTAGCTAGCCGTGTCTCCTAGACCAGAGGAGTAGCTAGCCGTGTCTCCTAGACCAGAGGAGTAGCTAGCCGTGTCTCCTAGACCAGAGGAGTAGCTAGCCGTGTCTCCTAGACCAGAGCTGTGCTGTAAGGAGTAGCTAGCCGTGTCTCCTAGACCAGAGCTGTACTGTACGGAGTAGCTAGCCGTGTCTCCTAGACCAGAGGAGTAGCTAGCCGTGTCTCCTAGACCAGAGGAGTAGCTAGCCGTGTCTCCTAGACCAGAGCTGTACTGTACGGAGTAGCTAGCCGTGTCTCCTAGACCAGAGGAGTAGCTAGCCGTGTATCCTAGACCAGAGGAGTAGCTAGCCGTGTCTCCTAGACCAGAGCTGTACTGTACGGAGTAGCTAGCCGTGTCTCCTAGACCAGAGGAGTAGCTAGCCGTGTCTCCTAGACCAGAGGAGTAGCTAGCCGTGTCTCCTAGACCAGAGCTGTACTGTACGGAGTAGCTAGCCGTGTCTCCTAGACCAGAGGAGTAGCTAGCCGTGTCTCCTAGACCAGAGGAGTAGCTAGCCGTGTCTCCTAGACCAGAGGTGTGAGGAGTAGCTAGCCGTGTCTCCTAGACCAGAGGTGTGAGGAGTAGCTAGCCGTGTCTCCTAGACCAGAGGTGTGAGGAGTAGCTAGCCGTGTCTCCTAGACCAGAGGTGTAAGGAGTAGCTAGCCGTGTCTCCTAGACCAGAGCTGTAAGGAGTAGCTAGCCGTGTCTCCTAGACCAGAGCTGTGCTGTAGGGAGTAGCTAGCCGTGTCTCCTAGACCAGAGCTGTAAGGAGTAGCTAGCCGTGTCTCCTAGACCAGAGCTGTGCTGTACGGAGTAGCTGGCCGTGTCTCCTAGACCAGAGCTGTGCTGTAGGGAGTAGCTAGCCGTGTCTCCTAGACCAGAGGAGTAGCTAGCCGTGTCTCCTAGACCAGAGCGGTGCTGTAGGGAGTAGCTAGCCGTGTCTCCTAGACCAGAGCTGTGCTGTAGGGAGTAGCTAGCCGTGTCTCCTAGACCAGAGCTGTAAGGAGTAGCTAGCCGTGTCTCCTAGACCAGAGCTGTGCTGTACGGAGTAGCTGGCCGTGTCTCCTAGACCAGAGCTGTGCTGTAGGGAGTAGCTAGCCGTGTCTCCTAGACCAGAGCTCAGCCCTGAACATCTTGGATTCAGGGGTAGGCATAGTAAATGTAAATCCAGGGGAACTCCAATTAGTATGATATGTTACATTTACTATGGTATGTATTATTTGTGGATGTCCATCATCCATTTTGAAAGATATGTTACGAATTGTAATTCGTACAATATGTTCCGAATTTGCAAAACGTATGACATGTTACAAATTCAAATTTGTTTGTGGTTGGGGTAGTGGTAGACTGGTAGACCTCTCCTTTAATAAAACACAGCAGGTTGAAAGGTACTGGTAGACCTCTCCTTTAATAAAACACAGCAGGTTGAAAGGTACTGGTAGACCTCTCCTTTAATAAAACACAGCAGGTTGAAAGGTACTGGTAGACCTCTCCTTTAATAAAACACAGCAGGTTGAAAGGTACTGGTAGACCTCTCCTTTAATAAAACACAGCAGGTTGAAAGGTACTGGTAGACCTCTCCTTTAATAAAACACAGCAGGTTGAAAGGTACTGGTCGACTTCTCCTTTATTAAAACACAGTAGGTTGAAAGGTACTGGTCGACCTCTCCTTTAATAAAACACAGTAGGTTGAAAGGTACTGGGATACCTCTCCTTTAATAAAACACAGCAGGTTGAAAGGTACTGGGATACCTCTCCTTTAATAAAACACAGCAGGTTGAAAGGTACTGGGATACCTCTCCTTTAATAAAACACAGCAGGTTGAAAGGTACTGGTCGACCTCTCCTTTAATAAAACACAGCAGGTTGAAAGGTACTGGTAGAACTCTCCTTTAATAAAACACAGCAGGTTGAAAGGTACTGGGAGACCTCTCCTTTAATTAAACACAGCAGGTTGAAAGGTACTGGGAGACCTCTCCTTTATTAAAACACAGCAGGTTGAAAGGTACTGGGAGACCTCTCCTTTAATAAAACACAGCAGGTTGAAAGGTACTGGTCGCCCTCTCCTTTAATAAAACACAGCAGGTTGAAAGGTACTGGTAGACCTCTCCTTTAATAAAACACAGCAGGTTGAAAGGTACTGGGAGACCTCTCCTTTAATAAAACACAGCAGGTTGAAAGGTACTGGTAGACCTCTCCTTTAATAAAACACAGCAGGTTGAAAGGTACTGGTAGACCTCTCCTTTAATTAAACACAGCAGGTTGAAAGGTACTGGTAGACCTCTCCTTTAATAAAACACAGCAGGTTGAAAGGTACTGGGAGACCTCTCCTTTAATTAAACACAGCAGGTTGAAAGGTACTGGTAGACCTCTCCTTTAATAAAACACAGCAGGTTGAAAGGTACTGGTAGACCTCTCCTTTAATAAAACACAGCAGGTTGAAAGGTACTGGTAGACCTCTCCTTTAATAAAACACAGCAGGTTGAAAGGTACTGGTAGACCTCTCCTTTAATAAAACACAGCAGGTTGAAAGGTACTGGTAGACCTCTCCTTTAATAAAACACAGCAGGTTGAAAGGTACTGGGAGACCTCTCCTTTAATAAAACACAGCAGGTTGAAAGGTACTGGGAGACCTCTCCTTTAATAAAACACAGCAGGTTGAAAGGTACTGGTAGACCTCTCCTTTAATAAAACACAGCAGGTTGAAAGGTACTGGTAGACCTCTCCTTTAATAAAACACAGCAGGTTGAAAGGTACTGGGAGACCTCTCCTTTAATAAAACACAGCAGGTTGAAAGGTACTGGTAGACCTCTCCTTTAATAAAACACAGCAGGTTGAAAGGTACTGGGAGACCTCTCCTTTAATTAAACACAGCAGGTTGAAAGGTACTGGTAGACCTCTCCTTTAATAAAACACAGCAGGTTGAAAGGTACTGGTAGACCTCTCCTTTAATAAAACACAGCAGGTTGAAAGGTACTGGTAGACCTCTCCTTTAATAAAACACAGCAGGTTGAAAGGTACTGGTAGACCTCTCCTTTAATAAAACACAGCAGGTTGAAAGGTACTGGTAGACCTCTCCTTTAATAAAACACAGCAGGTTGAAAGGTACTGGTAGACCTCTCCTTTAAAATACTATAGTTCATACCAAGAGCACAGAGGAAGCTGTTTAACTTTATGTCATGTTTTACTGTTCACTGTAATTACTCAGGAAAAGATTACTTTTTAAAGAGACATTTTGAAATGATCTAGGTTGACTTTCGTTGATCAGAGTGAGTCATGTATTTTATAAATGGTTTCACTGATTTTCCGTTGTTTTAATAGAAGACTCAACGATACACCATCTTGCTGATAAGATGCAGCTGTTTCTGACCCCTTTTATGCTCGTCATGAACGTTCTTAAAAGCAGTCTTTTTATTACAAATGGCAGATCATATGAGACCATGTGATTTAATTTGTGTGTGTGGTATGGTTTGATGTGTAGCAGGGTTTGTTGTCTCCTCTCCTAGTCTCCTTCCTTCCTAGTATTGACTAACTGTGGTGGGGTATGTTCCTTCCTTCCTTCCTTCCTTCTTTCCTTCCTTCCTAGTATTGACTAACTGTGGTGGGGTATGTTGGTTCCTTCCTTCCTTCCTTCCTTCCTTCCTTCCTTCCTTCCTTCCTAGTATTGACTAACTGTGGTGGGGTATGTTCCTTCCTTCCTTCCTTCCTTCTTTCCTTCCTTCCTAGTATTGACTAACTGTGGTGGGGTATGTTGGTTCCTTCCTTCCTTCCTTCCTTCCTTCCTAGTATTGACTAACTGTGGTGGGGTATGTTCCTTCCTTCCTTCCTTCCTTCCTTCTTTCCTTCCTTCCTTCCTTCCTAGTATTGACTAACTGTGGTGGGGTATGTTGGTTCCTTCCTTCCTTCCTTCCTTCTTTCCTTCCTTCCTTCCTTCCTAGTATTGACTAACTGTGGTGGGGTATGTTGGTTCCTTCCTTCCTTCCTTCCTTCTTTCCTTCCTTCCTTCCTTCCTAGTATTGACTAACTGTGGTGGGGTATGTTCCTTCCTTCCTTCCTTCCTTCCTTCCTTCCTTCCTTCCTTCCTAGTATTGACTAACTGTGGTGGGGTATGTTGGTTCCTTCCTTCCTTCCTTCCTTCCTTCCTTCCTTCCTTCCTAGTATTGACTAACTGTGGTGGGGTATGTTCCTTCCTTCCTTCCTTCTTTCCTTCCTTCCTTCCTTCCTTCCTAGTATTGACTAACTGTGGTGGGGTATGTTGGTTCCTTCCTTCCTTCCTTCCTTCCTTCCTTCCTTCCTTCCTAGTATTGACTAACTGTGGTGGGGTATGTTGGTTCCTTCCTTCCTTCCTTCCTTCCTAGTATTGACTAACTGTGGTGGGGTATGTTGGTTCCTTCCTTCCTTCCTTCCTTCCTAGTATTGACTAACTGTGGTGAGGTGCAGTGGCTCCTTCCTTCCCCCTTTCTTGTCTAAAGGCCTGAGCACAGCATTTTACTATGGCTTGAATCCCAAATGGCACCCTATTCCCTATATAGTGCACTACTTTAGACCAGAGCCCTATTCCCTATATAGTGCACTACTTTAGACCAGGGCCCTATTCCCTATATTGTACACTACTTTAGACCAGGGCCCTATTCCCTATATAGTGCACTACTTTAGACCAGAGCCCTATTCCCTATATAGTGCACTACTTTAGACCAGAGCCCTATTCCCTATATAGTGCACTACTTTAGACCAGGGCCCTATAAGGAATAAGGTGCCATTTGGGACGTACCGCCTTCCTTCTGAAGTACAGGAACAGCTGTGGTCTAAACCTGAACCACCGACACAGGTGCTGATGTCCATCACTGGCCGGACACACACACACACACACACACACACACACACACACACACACACACACACACACACACACACACACACACACACACGCACACACACCTACTCTGCTGCCTCTAACTCTCTACCGTTTCACTCATTCTTACTAATCACGCTGTATCTCTCACCGCTCACTATAACCTGCTCTGCTAGGCCTTACTGTCTCTACTGGTTTCTATTATAACCTGCTCTGCTAGGCCTTACTGTTTCTATTATTACCTGCTCTGCTAGGCCTTACTGTCTCTACTGGTTTCTATTATAACCTGCTCTGCTAGGCCTTACTGTCTCTACTGGTTTCTATTATAACCTGCTCTGCTAGGCTTTACTGTCTCTACTGGTTTCTATTATAACCTGCTCTGCTAGGCCTTACAGTCTCTACTGGTTTCTATTATAACCTGCTCTGCTAGGTTTTACTGTCTCTACTGGTTTCTATTATAACCTGCTCTGCTAGGCCTTACAGTCTCTACTGGTTTCTATTATAACCTGCTCTGCTAGGTTTTACTGTCTCTACTGGTTTCTATTATAACCTGCCCTGCTAGGCTTTACTGTCTCTACTGGTTTCTATTATAACCTGCTCTGCTAGGCCTTACTGTCTCTACTGGTTTTTATTATAACCTGCTCTGCTAGGCCTTACTGTTTCTACTGGTTTCTATTATAACCTGCTCTGCTAGGCTTTACTGTCTCTACTGGTTTCTATTATAACCTGCTCTGCTAGGCCTTACTGTCTCTACTGGTTTCTATTATAATCTGCTCTGCTAGGCCTTACTGTCTCTACTGGTTTCTATTATAATCTGCTCTGCTAGGCCTTACTGTCTCTCTACTGGTTTCTATTATAACCTGCTCTGCTAGGCCTTACTGTTTCTACTGGTTTCTATTATAACCTGCTCTGCTAGGCCTTACTGTCTCTACTGGTTTCTATTATAATCTGCTCTGCTAGGCCTTACTGTCTCTACTGGTTTCTATTATAACCTGCTCTGCTAGGCCTTACTGTCTCTACTGGTTTCTATTATAATCTGCTCTGCTAGGCCTTACTGTCTCTACTGGTTTCTATTATAACCTGCTCTGCTAGGCTTTACTGTCTCTACTGGTTTCTATTATAACCTGCTCTGCTAGGCCTTACTGTCTCTACTGGTTTCTATTATAACCTGCTCTGCTAGGCCTTACTCTCTCTACTGGTTTCTATTATAACCTGCTCTGCTAGGCCTTAATGTCTCTCTCTACTGGTTTCTATTATAACCTGCTCTGCTAGGCCTTACTGTCTCTACTGGTTTCTATTATAATCTGCTCTGCTAGGCCTTACTGTCTCTACTGGTTTCTATTATAACCTGCTCTGCTAGGCTTTACTGTCTCTACTGGTTTCTATTATAACCTGCTCTGCTAGGCCTTACTGTCTCTCTCTACTGGTTTCTATTATAACCTGCTCTGCTAGGCCTTACTGTCTCTCTCTACTGGTTTCTATTATAACCTGCTCTACTAGGCCTTACTGTCTCTCTCTACTGGTTTCTATTATAACCTGCTCTGCTAGGCCTTACTGTCTCTCTCTACTGGTTTCTATTATAACCTGCTCTGCTAGGCCTTAATGTCTCTCTCTACTGGTTTCTATTATAACCTGCTCTGCTAGGCCTTACTGTCTCTACTGGTTTCTATTATAACCGCTCTGCTAGGCTTTACTGTTTCTACTGGTTTCTATTATAACCTGCTCTGCTAGGCCTTACTGTCTCTCTCTACTGGTTTCTATTATAACCTGCTCTGCTAGGCCTTACTCTCTCTCTCTACTGGTTTCTATTATAACCTGCTCTGCTAGGCCTTAATGTCTCTCTCTACTGGTTTCTATTATAACCTGCTCTGCTAGGCCTTACTGTCTCTACTGGTTTCTATTATAACCTGTTCTGATAGGCCTTACTGTCTCTACTGGTTTCTATTATAACCTGCTCTGCTAGGCCTTACTGTCTCTACTGGTTTCTATTATAATCTGCTCTGCTAGGCCTTACTGTCTCTCTCTACTGGTTTCTATTATAACCTGCTCTACTAGGCCTTACTGTCTCTACTGGTTTCTATTATAACCTGCTCTGCTAGGCCTTACTGTCTCTACTGGTTTCTATTATAACCTGCTCTGCTAGGCCTTACTGTCTCTACTGGTTTCTATTTTAACCTGCTCTGCTAGGCCTTACTGTCTCTCTCTACTGGTTTCTATTATTACCTGCTCTGATAGGCCTTACTGTCTTTCTACTGGTTTCTATTATAACCTGCTCTGCTAGGCCTTACTGTCTCTCTCTACTAGTTTCTGTTATAACCTGCTCTGCTAGGCCTTACTGTCTCTACTGGTTTCTATTATAACCGCTCTGCTAGGCTTTACTGTTTCTACTGGTTTCTATTATAACCTGCTCTGCTAGGCCTTACTGTCTCTCTCTACTGGTTTCTATTATAACCTGCTCTGCTAGGCCTTACTGTCTCTCTCTACTGGTTTCTATTATAACCTGCTCTGATAGGCCTTACTGTCTTTCTACTGGTTTCTATTATAACCTGCTCTGCTAGGCCTTACTGTCTCTACTGGTTTCTATTATAACCTGTTCTGCTAGGCCTTACTGTCTCTACTGGTTTCTATTATAATCTGTTCTGCTAGGCCTTACTGTTTCTACTGGTTTCTATTATAATCTGCTCTGCTAGGCTTTACTGTCTCTCTCTACTGGTTTCTATTATAATCTGTTCTGCTAGGCCTTACTGTCTCTACTGGTTTCTATTATAACCTGCTCTGCTAGGCCTTACTGTCTCTACTGGTTTCTATTATAATCTGCTCTGCTAGTCTTTACTGTTTCTGCTGGTTTCTATTATAACCTGCTCTGCTAGGCCTTACTGTCTACTGGTTTCTATTATAACCTGATCTGCTAGGCCTTACTGTCTCTACTGGTTCCTATTATTACCTGCTCTGCTAGGCCTTACTGTTTCTACTGGTTTCTATTATTACCTGCTCTGCTAGGCCTTACTGTCTCTACTGGTTTCTATTATAACCTGCTCTGCTAGGCCTTACGGTCTCTACTGGTTTCTATTATAACCTGCTCTGCTAGGCCTTACTGTTTCTGCTGGTTTCTATTATAACCTGCTCTGCTAGGCCTTACTGTCTCTCTACTGGTTTCTATTATAACCTGTTCTGCTAGGCCTTACTGTCTCTACTGGTTCCTATTATTACCTGCTCTGCTAGGCCTTACTGTTTCTACTGGTTTCTATTATTACCTGCTCTGCTAGGCCTTACTGTCTCTACTGGTTTCTATTATAACCTGCTCTGCTAGGCCTTACTGTCTTTACTGGTTTCTATTATAATCTGCTCTGCTAGGCCTCACTGTCTCTACTGGTTTCTATTATAATCTGCTCTGCTAGGCCTCACTGTCTCTACTGGTTTCTATTATAATCTGCGCTCTGCTAGGCCATGCTGTTGCTCTCTGTCTCTCAGCCCATGCCGCCTCAGAATACCAGTCACCTGAGGGCCGACATGTGGTGTTGTTTTTCTCTGTAACAGATGCAGAGAAGCTGTAACAACACCTTTTTAGTTATATCTTTAATTGTTTCCAGCCTAGGTAGATCATAGGTGATTAACTTGATGTTAAGTCGTTTTTCATGAGGAATATATTTAATGTTCTTTTATTTTGATGTTTTTGACGTATTTATTCCCCCCCCCCCCTGAAAACAAACCAAATCAGATGCTTTTTTTCAACAAGCTGCCTGACTGCAGAATTTTATCCACGTTCTTCTAACGTCAGCGTTACTCCTACATCTGTGTGTCGTCCCGTTTCCAAGTTAAGGATTACATTTTTAGACACTCATTCTGAAGGGTTAAGGTTTGGGATAGAGTTAAAATAGAAACCAGTGTCCACGACTGGGAGCGAACACATAACCTTCTGATCCACAACCTCCCGGAGAGTCGCGGGATGACCCGGAGAGTCGCGGGATGACCCGGAGAGTCGCGGGATGACCCGGAGAGTCGCGGGATGACCCGGAGAGTCGCGGGATGACCCGGAGAGTCGCGGGATGACCCGGAGAGTCGCGGGATTACCCAAACCTACCTGATGGTAATAGCTCTCAATGTTGCCCCTAGTGGCTGTTTTTGAGGGCATTTCTCAACGTCCTCAAGACCATGGATAGACGTCCAATTTTAACATCAATCTTGAACGACCTGCCCCCCCTTCTAGTTCTCTACAGTCAAGGGAAGGTGAAGTTAAACCACAAGGGAACTGTATCCTCCGATACAGGGCTAGACTTTCTCAGTCTGTTTTAATGTGCTGAATCAAGTCAGTTCGAATCGTATAGCTTCAGTGGAACACGACAGAAACCAAAAGATTTAGGGTCTAGAATCCTCTGATCATTCATGAGCCGATAGTCTAAAGGGATCAATAACAGGATAGGACGGGGTAATCGATGTCTACACAGACCAGGGTCTGCATCCCAAATCAGACCATAATCCCCATGTAGTGTACTACTGTTGACCAGGGCTCTATGGACCATCATAGTCCCCATGTAGTGTACTACTGTTGACCAGGGCTCTATGGACCATCATAGTCCCCATGTAGTGTACTACTGTTGACCAGGGCTCTATGGACCATCATAGTCCCCATGTAGTGTACTACTGTTGACCAGGGCTCTATGGACCATCATAGTCCCCATGTAGTGTACTACTGTTGACCAGGGCTCTATGGACCATCATAGTCCCCATGTAGTGTACTACTGTTGACTAGGGCTCTATTTGGGACTCAGACGATGTCTACATGACAGAAATCAGTATTCCAGCCGAGGTTCAGCCGTGTGATGTTCGGCCGTGTGATGTTCGGCCGTGTGATGTTCGGCCGTGTGATGTTCGGCCGTGTGATGTTCGGCCGTGTGATGTTCGGCCGTGTGATGTTCGGCCGTGTGATGTTCGGCCGTGTGATGCTCAGCCTTGCTTTGGCTTTCTCCCGCTCGCTCTCCTTTTTTTTTGTGTGTGTGTGTGTGTGATCTGATGTTGAACACTTTGTACTCTCAGTGATCTGAGACTTTGACACATTTCGTTAAGCCTCCGGGAACAAGGCTGAGTAAGGCCCTTACTAAACACATTCTGGCGTCTCGTCTCTCTTCATACCATCTCCGACATGTGTATTAACAGCCTCTGTGGATGTCTTAATTAAGTTTTTTTTTTAAGGACACTTTAGTGCGTTCCAAGTGGCACCCTATTCACTATATAGTGCACTTTGTTTGACCAGAGCCCTGTGCGTAGAGGGTGCCATTGGGGACCCGGCTGCAGCAGGCCTGGCAGGGAAGGGACTCAGAGGGCACGTGTGGTTTAAGGTTCATGTATGCAGTCTGTTCCCTACAGAATGTGATGTGGCTGTAACTCATGTCTGTTGTCAGGAATGATCCAATTTATCTACATGACATCGTTGAAAAAAATCATTGACGCTAGTATAATCCTATCCTGTACTGCTACACTTAGGTGACCCGTGGTGCCTTGTCGGACTGCTAGTTAATATCAGCTAGTTAGTTAGGTGACCTGTGGTGCCTTGTCGGACTGCTAGTTAATATCAGCTAGTTAGTTAGGTGACCTGTGGTGCCTTGTCGGACTGCTAGTTAATGTCAGTTAGGTGACCTGTGGTGCCTTGTCGGACTGCTAGTTAATATCAGCTAGTTAGTTAGGTGACCTGTGGTGCCTTGTCGGACTGCTAGTTAATATCAGCTAGTTAGTTAGGTAACCTGTGGTGCCTTGTCGGACTGCTAGTTAATGTCAGTTAGGTGACCTGTGGTGCCTTGTCGGACTGCTAGTTAATGTCAGTTAGGTGACCTGTGGTGCCTTGTCAGACTGCTAGTTAATATCAGCTAGTCAGTTAGATGACCTGTGATGCCTTGTCGGACTGCTAGTTAATATCAGCTAGTTAGTTAGGTGACCTGTGGTGCCTTGTCGGACTGCTAGTTAATATCAGCTAGTTAGTTAGGTGACCTGTGGTGCCTTGTCGGACTGCTAGTTAATATCAGCTAGTTAGTTAGATGACCTGTGGTGCCTTGTCGGACTGCTAGTTAATGTCAGTTAGGTGACCTGTGGTGCCGTGCCAGACTGCTAGTTAATATCAGCTAGTCAGTTAGATGACCTGTGATGCCGTGTCGGACTGCTAGTTAATATAATTTAGTCAGCCCCACATTACATTACATCATTTTGCAAATTGTTTCATCTTTACTCATTAATTTTATACAATAATTAGATGCAAACCTCATAACTGATGCACCTGTATAAACAGAGTTATGGTAATGTGGCTGTATTGTCTTTCATGAGGTCACAAACACGAAACAAAACGGACCGGGTCGTAGCTGGCTTCTTCAACCAACCGTTTACACGTTCTTCAAAATAGGAATATTGTTCAATTCTCAAATTCTGGGATGCAGGAAGAGCGGATGGTCAGGGAGAGCGGATGGCCAGGGAGAGCGGATGGCCAGGGAGAGCGGATGGCCAGGGAGAGCGGATGGCCAGGGAGAGCGGATGGCCAGGGAGAGCGGATGGCCAGGGAGAGCGGATGGCCAGGGAGAGCGGATGGCCAGGGAGAGCGGATGGCCAGGGAGAGCGGATGGCCAGGGAGAGCGGATGGCCAGGGAGAGCGGATGGCCAGGGAGAGCGGATGGCCAGGGAGAGCGCATGGCCAGGGAGAGCGCATGGTCAGGGAGAGCGGATGGCCAGGGAGAGCGGATGGCCAGGGAGAGCGGATGGCCAGGGAGAGCGGATGGCCAGGGAGAGCGGATGGCCAGGGAGAGAGGAGTCTCTGCATGGAATTTAGGATGTGGGCGTAACAGGAGGGTGGGGGGTTGTTCACATCTCAGCTAGCCAATTCACTGAAAGAGCGTCACGACAGTCCTTTAGGTGCCTTTTGGCAAACTCCAAGCGGGTTGTCACGTGTCTTTTACTGAGGGGTTGCTTCAGTCCTCCCACTCTACCATAAAGGACTGATTTGGTGGAGTGCTGCAGAGAGTGTTGTGCTTCTAGAATGTTCTCCCATCTCCACAGAGGAACTCTGGAGTTCTGGAACTCAGGCAGAGTGACTATAGTGTTCTTGGTCACCTCCCTGACCAAGGCCCTTCTCCCCCGATTGCTCAGTTTGGCCGGGCGGCCAGCTCTAGGAAGAGTCTTGGTGGTTCCAAACTTCTTCCATTTAAGACTGATGGAGGCCACTGTGTTCTTGGGGACCTTCAATGCTGCAGACATTTTTTGGTACCCTTCCCCATATCTGTGCCTCGACACAATCCTGTCTCGGAGCTCTACGGACAATTCCTTCGACCTCATGGCTTGGTTTTTGCTCTGACATGCACTGTCAACTGTGAGACTTTATATAGACAGGTGTGTGCCTTTCCAAATCATATCAAATCAATTGAATTTACCACCAGGTGTACTCTAACCAAGTTGTAGAAACATCTCAAGGATGATCAATGGAAACAGGATGCACCTGTTTCGAGTCTCATAGCAAAGGCTCTGAATACTTATGTAAAAAAGGTATTTCTGTTTTTGCAAAAATGTCTGAACCTGTTTTTGCTTTCTTATTATGGGGTATTGTGATGTCATTATGGGGTATTGTGATGTCATTATGGGGTATTGTGATGTCATTATGGGGTATTGTGATGTCATTATGGGGTATCGTGTGTAGATTAATGACAACATGTATTTGATCAATTTCAGAATAAGGCTGTAACGTAACAATGTGGAAAAAGGGAAGGGTTCTGAATACTTGCTGAATGCCATTATATAATATTTATATATTTAATAAATAAATATATTATATTATTATTTATTTCGCATTCAGTTGTGCAACTAACTCGTTATTCCCTTTCCCCTAATATATAATCTACGGTAACAGATGAATCGTGATGCTAGCTCATATCACGTACAGCAGGGATGGGCAACTTTGATGGGGGTGGGGGGGCCCCAAAAAACTGATCTCATAATGAGGGGCCTCAGTGGCTCGTGGGTCTTTTCAGCAACCCCCTCTCGTGACAGCGATGAGAACAAATGGACATTTTAAAGTTAAAGATTTTATACAGTGCATTCGGAAAGTATTGACTTTTTCCACATTTTGTTACGTTACAGCCTTATTCTAAAATGGATCAAATAAAATGATTCAATCAATCTAAACACAATACAACATAATGACAAAGCGAAAACTGGTTTTTAGAAGTGTTTGCCTATTTATTAAAAATGAACAGATACCTTTTTATATTTACATAAGTTTTCAGACCCTTTGCTATGAGACAGGAAATTGAGCTCAGCTGCATCCTGTTTCCATTGATCATCCTTGAGATGGTTCTACAGGTCCTCAGGCCTACAAAAGGCACCAGTTGCCCATCCCTGATGTACATTTACAGATGAGTCGTGCTGCTAGTTAGTATCATATACATCCCATAGGGCGGCGCACAATTGGTCCAGAGTCGTCCAGGTTTGGTCATTGTGAATAAGAATTTGTTCTTAACTGACTTGCCTAGTTAAATAAAGGTAAAATTGCACCCTATTCGGGGCCCATTGAGTTCTGGTCTAAAGTAGCGCACTATTGGTAGCGCACTATTGTAGGGAATAGGGTACCCTTTGGGGCGGAGCCTCTGTCTGTCTCTGTGTTTGTCTGTGTCTGTCTGTCTCTGTGTTTCTGTCTCTCTGTGTCTCTGTCTGTGTGTGTCGCTGTCTCTCTGTCTCTCTCTCTGTGTCTCTGTCTGTCTGTGTCGCTGTCTCTGTGTCTGTGTCTCTCTCTCTCTCTCTCTGTCTCTGTCTCTGTCTCTGTCTCTCTCTCTCTCTGTATTGTCCTGTCGGGAGTTGAACTTCACTCCAAAGCTTCGGTCCACATCTGTAGTGGATCATAAGCAGTGATGTCATAGTGCTCATTAGACTCTAGATTAGAGTGTCCTCGTTGTGGTGTGGGGAACCATCTGGCTGAACACACACATATATACATACATACACACACACACACACACACACACACACAGAGAGGGAGAGAACTTGTCAGACACAGAGTCCTTAGGTTCCCTCTACCACTCATTAGCCTGTGATAACAGACCCAAACATGAATCCTCTTGATGGCTTTGTGTATGTATATTTAGTCAATACAGTGTTAGAAGGCCCTCTGGGGTCTGCTAACTACTGTTAAGAGCAAGACAGGACGCATCTGTTGATTGGCGTGAACATACTAGGCCCTAGAATGTTTCAGTGTGCACTTTCATCTCTCTGATCCTGTTCTTAACCAATATATTCCCTTTCACTAGATATCCTCCTAGTCTTCCCTCTAGATCAGCCATGTTACTGACTAGATGTCTTCCCTCTAGATCAGCCCTGTTACTGACTAGATATCCTCCTAGTCTTCCCTCTAGATCAGCCCTGTTACTGACTAGATATCCTCCTAGTCTTCCCTCTAGATCAGCCCTGTTACTGACTAGATATCCTCCTGGTCTTCCCCTCTAGATCAGCCCTGTTACTGACTAGATATCCTCCTAGTCTTCCCTCTAGATCAGCCCTGTTACTGACTAGATATCCTCCTAGTCTTCCCTCTAGATCAGCCCTGTTACTGACTAGATATCCTCCTGGTCTTCCCTCTAGATCAGCCATGTTACTGACTAGATATCCTCCTGGTCTTCCCTCTAGATCAGCCCTGTTACTGACTAGATATCCTCCTAGTCTTCCCTCTAGATCAGCCCTGTTACTGACTAGATATCCTCCTAGTCTTCCCTCTAGATCAGCCCTGTTACTGACTAGATATCCTCCTAGTCTTCCCTCTAGATCAGCCCTGTTACTGACTAGATATCCTCCTAGTCTTTCCTCTAGATCAGCCATGTTACTGACTAGATATCCTCCTGGTCTTCCCTCTAGATCAGCCCTGTTACTGACTAGATATCCTCCTAGTCTTCCCTCTAGATCAGCCATGTTACTGACTAGATATCCTCCTGGTCTTCCCTCTAGATCAGCCCTGTTACTGACTAGATATCCTCCTAGTCTTCCCTTTAGATCAGCCCTGTTACTGACTAGATATCCTCCTAGTCTTCTCTTTAGATCAGCCCTGTTACTGACTAGATATCCTCCTAGTCTTCCCTCTAGATCAGCCCTGTTACTGACTAGATATCCTCCTAGTCTTCCCTCTAGATCAGCCCTGTTACTGACTAGATATCCTCCTAGTCTTCCCTCTAGATCAGCCCTGTTACTGACTAGATATCCTCCTAGTCTTCCCTCGATCAGCCCTGTTACTGACTAGATATCCTCCTAGTCTTCCCCTCTAGATCAGCCCTGTTACTGACTAGATATCCTCCTAGTCTTCCCTCTAGATCAGCCATGTTACTGACTAGATATCCTCCTAGTCTTCCCTCTAGATCAGCCCTGTTACTGACTAGATATCCTCCTAGTCTTCCCTCTAGATCAGCCCTGTTACTGACTAGATATCCTCCTAGTCTTCCCTCTAGATCAGCCCTGTTACTGACTAGATATCCTCCTAGTCTTCCCCTCTAGATCAGCCCTGTTACTGACTAGATATCCTCCTGGTCTTCCCTCTAGATCAGCCCTGTTACTGACTATATATCCTCCTAGTCTTCCTTCTAGATCAGCCCTGTTACTGACTAGATATCCTCCTAGTCTTCGCTCTAGATCAGCCCTGTTACTGACTAGATATCCTCCTAGTCTTCCCTCTAGATCAGCCATGTTACTGACTAGATATCCTCCTAGTCTTCCCCTCTAGATCAGCCCTGTTACTGACTAGAAATCCTCCTATTCTTCCCTTTAGATCAGCCCTCTTACTGACTCATTAACACAAATTGCTTTGTTGTGTATCAGTTATAGTAGGTTAGCTTCAGAACAATACCATTGACACGTTTGTCTTAGAGACGTATTTGAATAAGCACTGTGTCGGTTTTAACCCTGAAAATATTGAGAGACGCGGCGAGAGGAAATAGTAGGTGATTTATTTTATTTCACATGTACTTATGCAACTATACTGTTGGGTGAAACAGAGGCTGGGTGTTTCACAGGAAATCGTAATGTGTTCTTGTCAGTGGCCGGCTTTAATAGGCCAAAGTTCATATTTCTTTCCCTCTCTCCCTCTACAGCTGACCCCCGGGGGTAAGGCCGCCCAGGCCGGCGTGGGCGTGGGAGACTGGGTGGTGTCCATCGGTGAGACCAACGCAGAAGACATGACCCATGTGGAGGCACAGAACAAGATCAGAGCAGCAGAGGAGTCTCTCACCCTCACCCTCAGCAAGTAAGATAATATAACTAGGCCGTACCCTCTACACTATACTCACCCTCAGCAAGTAAGATAATATAACTAGGCCGTACCCTCTACACTATACTCACCCTCAGCAAGTAAGATAATATAACTAGGCCGTACCCTCTACACTATACTCACCCTCAGCAAGTAAGATAATATAACTAGGCCGTACCCTCTACACTATACTCACCCTCAGCAAGTAAGATAATATAACTAGGCCGTACCCTCTACACTATACTCACCCTCAGCAAGTAAGATAATATAACTAGGCCGTACCCTCTACACTATACTCACCCTCAGCAAGTAAGATAATATAACTAGGCCGTACCCTCTACACTATACTCACCCTCAGCAAGTAAGATAATATAACTAGGCCGTACCCTCTACACTATACTCACCCTCAGCAAGTAAGATAATATAACTAGGCCGTACCCTCTACACTATACTCACCCTCAGCAAGTAAGATAATATAACTAGGCCGTACCCTCTACACTATACTCACCCTCAGCAAGTAAGATAATATAACTAGGCCGTACACTATACTCACCCTCAGCAATATAACTAGACCGTACCCTATACACTATACTCACCCTCAGCAAGTAAGATAATATAACTAGGCCGTCCACTGCGAATAGTCTGGGTAGCCATTTGACTAGATGTTCAGGAGTCTTATGGCTTGGGAGTAGAAGCTGTTTAGAAGCCTCTTGTACCTAGACTTGGCACTCCGGTACCGCTTGCCGTGAGGTAACAGAGAAAACAGTCTGTGACTAGGGTAGCTGGAGTCTTGGGCAATTTTTAGGGCCTTCCTCTGACACCGCCTGGTATAGAGGTCCTGGATGTCAGGAAGCTTAGCCCCAGTGGTGTACTGGGCCGTACGTACTACCATCTGTAGTGCCTTGCGGTCGGAGGCCGAGCAGTTGCCATATCAGGCAGTGATGCAGCCAGTCAGAAAGCTCTCGATGGTGCAGCTGTAGAACATTTTGAGGATCTGAAGACCCATGCCAAATCTTTTCAGTCTCCTGAGGGGGAAATAGGTTTTGTCGTGCCCTCTTCACGACTCTCTTGGTGTGATTGGACCGTGTTCGTTAGAGGAGTGTTTTGAGATGTCTTTCTAATTCTGTTGGAAAATCCATTAAATGAGATTAAAATCACTTCGGTGAATAAATCAAGCGAAGCAAATGTAATTTGACGGACTGGGGTTGGATAACATACCTGCTACCTACCGAGGCATGTGGTATTTACTCCTCCTAGAAACTCCCTACTGAATAACAAAAAAAAAAAACGTTTTATGTCAAGCCAACAGCTAATTTCTAACAGAAATATAAAGACATGGTAACATTTATGTTTGGTTAGAATCTCCTGCATAGATAGATATAGAGGGGTCAAACTAACCAAGCCACCATCAAATCAAGTTTATTTTATATAGCCCTTCGTACATCAGCTAATATCTCGAAGTGCTGTACAGAAACCCAGCCTAAAAACCCCAAACAGCTAGTAATGCAGGTGTAGCACCATCTATCCTGTCCATTTCATCTATTACGTGTCAGCTGCTGTTGCAGCTATTACATTTAACATTTAAGTCATTTAGCAGACGCTCTTATCCAGAGCGACTTACAAATTGGAAAGTTCATACATATTCATCCTGGTCCCCCCCGTGGGGAATGAACCCACAACCCTGGCGTTGCAAGCGCCATGCTCTACCAACTGAGCCACACGGGACCACAGTGAAACAGTATTAAGGTCACACGGACATGGAACCAGTACTGTTAGTGAGGGTGTCTGAACGACCTCTCCTGTAATGGGATCAAGAGGAGATGATTGTGGACTACAGGAAAAGGAGGGCCGAGGGCCATTCTCATCGACGGGGCTGTAGTGGAGCAGGTTGAGAGCTTCAAGATCCTTGGTGTCCACATCACCAACAAACTAACATGGTCCAAGCAGATCAAGACAGTCGTGAAGAGGGCACGACAAAATCTTTTCCCCCTCAGGAGACTGAAAAGATTTGGCATGTGTCCCCAGATCCTCAAAAGGTTTTACAGCTGCACCGTTGAGAGCATCCTGACAGGTTGCATCGCCGCCTGGTATGGCAACTGCTCGGTAAGGCGCTACAGAGGATAGTGCGTACGGCCCAGTACATCACTGGAGCCAAGCTTCCTGCCATCCAGGATCTCTATACCAGGCGGTGTCAAAGGAAGGCCCTAAAAATTTGTCAGACTCCAGCCACCCTACTCATAGACTGTTCTCTCTGCTTCCGCATGGCAAGCGGTACCGGAGCTCCAAGTCGAGGTCCAAAAGCTTCTAAACAGCTTCCTCTACTCCCCAAGCCATAAGACTCCTGAACATCTAATTAAATGGCTACCCAGACTATTTGCATTGACCCCCCCCCTCCCCCCCCTCCTTAACCAACTGCATTGTTGGTAATGGGCTTGTAAGTCAGCATTTCCCAGTAAGGTCTACACCTGTTGTATTCAGTGCATGTGACAAATACAATTTGACGAATTTGATCTGAACTGTAGATAGTGGTGGTACAGTGAGGGACTCTCTGAACTGTAGATAGTGGTGGGACAGTGAGGGAGTCTCTGAACTGTAGATAGTGATGGGACAGTGAGGGAGTCTCTGAACTGTAGATAGTGGTGGGACAGTGAGGGAGTCTCTGAACTGTAGATAGTGGTGGGACAGTGAGGGACTCTCTGAACTGTAGATAGTGGTGGGACAGTGAGGGACTCTCTGAACTGTAGATAGTGGTGGGACAGTGAGGGACTCTCTGAACTGTAGATAGTGGTGGGACAGTGAGGGACTCTCTGAACTGTAGATAGTGGTGGGACAGTGAGGGACTCTCTGAACTGTAGATAGTGGTGGGACAGTGAGGGACTCTCTGAACTGTAGATAGTGGTGGGACAGTGAGGGACTCTCTGAACTGTAGATAGTGGTGGGACAGTGAGGGACTCTCTGAACTGTAGATAGTGGTGGGACAGTGAGGGAGTCTCTGAACTGTAGATAGTGGTGGGACAGTGAGGGACTCTCTGAACTGTAGATAGTGGTGGGAGAGTGAGGGACTCTCTGAACTGTAGATGTCTCTAAATCTAATGAACAAGCTATTGAGTCTGAACACCTACTGTACACACTGACTGACTGTAGGGACCAGTCTGAACACCTACTGTACACACTGACTGACTGTAGGGACCAGTCTCAACACCTACTGTACACACTGACTGACTGTAGGGACCAGTCTGAACACCTACTGTACACACTGACTGACTGTAGGGACCAGTCTGAACACCTACTGCACACACTGACTGACTGTAGGGACCAGTCTGAACACCTACTGCACACACTGACTGACTGTAGGGACCAGTCTGAACACCTACTGCACACACTGACTGACTGTAGGGACCAGTCTGAACACCTACTGCACACACTGACTGACTGTAGGGACCAGTCTGAACACCTACTGTACACACTGACTGACTGTAGGGACCAGTCTGAACACCTACTGTACACACTGACTGACTGTAGGGACCAGTCTGAACACCTACTGTACACACTGACTGACTGTAGGGACCAGTCTGAACACCTACTGTACACACTGACTGACTGTAGGGACCAGTCTGAACACCTACTGTACACACTGACTGACTGTAGGGACCAGTCTGAACACCTACTGTACACACTGACTGACTGTAGGGACCAGTCTGAACACCTACTGTACACACTGACTGACTGTAGGGACCAGTCTGAACACCTACTGTACACACTGACTGACTGTAGGGACCAGTCTGAACACCTACTGTACACACTGACTGACTGTAGGGACCAGTCTGAACACCTACTGTACACACTGACTGACTGTAGGGACCAGTCTGAACACCTACTGTACACACTGACTGACTGTAGGGACCAGTCTGAACACCTACTGTACACACTGACTGACTGTAGGGACCAGTCTGAACACCTACTGTACACACTGACTGACTGTAGGGACCAGTCTGAACACCTACTGTACACACTGACTGACTGACTGTAGGGACTCAGGACTATGGACAACATGAAGTCAGACTAGATACACTGTTAATAAACAAGGCTGTGTCTGACTGGCCTAAAGTAGGGCACTATATAGGGAGTAGAGTGCCATTTCGGACACAATCAAACAGACACCAGATCTACAGTTAGAATGTGAGGTGTGAGTGACTTTAGGAATATGGCTAACTGATATTATGTCCTGAGAACATCAAGAAGGGTTAGAGTGACACCAAACTATTTAGCTTTCCATTCTGACACCGCTCTCTTGCGTTCTCTCTCTCTCTCTCACCCTTGCTCTCTCTCTCTCTCTCTCTCTCTCTCTCTCTCTCTCTCTCTCTCTCTCTCTCTCTCTCTCTCTCTCTCTCTCTCTCTCTCTCTCTCTCTCTCTCTCTCTCTCTCTCTCTCTCTCTCACCCTTGCTCTCTCTATCTCTCTCTCTCTCACCCTTGCTCTCTCTCTTTCTCTTTCTCTCTCGCCCGCCTTCTCTCTTTCTCTCGCCCTTGCTCTTTCTCTCGCCCTTGCTCTTTCTCTCGCCCTTGCTCTTTCTCTCTTTCTCTCGCCCTTGCTCTTTCTCTCGCTCTTTCTCTCTCGCCCTTGCTCTTTCTCTCGCTCTCTTTCTCTCGCCCTCTCTCTTTCTCTCTCTCTCTCTCGCGCCCTTGCTCTTTCTCTCTCTCTCTTTCTCTCGCCCTCTCTCTTTCTCTCTCTCTCTCTCGCGCCCTTGCTCTTTCTCTCTCTCTCTCTCGCGCCCTTGCTCTCTCTCTCTCTCTCTCTCTCGCCTTTGCTCTCGCTTGCCCCCGACACATATGGAAAACTGTGTAGAGCTGAATTGACAGTCTTCCTTCTTGAAGAGGTCACGTAACAGCCTCGACCAAAAGCCTAAAAAAGGAGTGAATCTGAGGAGGGAGACTGTAACTACCTCATCCGTTTGTGAGGGAGAGAGAGAAAGTCATACGTCTGTGATTTAATAGATGAGTAATGAAAACCGACACGTGGTCTGCATCCGAAATAGAACCCTATTCCCTTCAAAGTGCACTCTGGGGCACTGGTCGTAAAGTAGGGCACTGGTCGTAAAGTAGGGCACTGGTCGTAAAGTAGGGCACTGGTCGTAAAGTAGGGCACTGGTCGTAAAGTAGGGCACTGGTCGTAAAGTAGGGCACTGGTCGTAAAGTAGGGCACTGGTCGTAAAGTAGGGCACTGGTCGTAAAGTAGGGCACTGGTCGTAAAGTAGGGCACTGGTCGTAAAGTAGGGCACTGGTCGTAAAGTAGGGCACTGGTCGTAAAGTAGGGCACTGGTCGTAAAGTAGGGCACTGGTCGTAAAGTAGGGCACTATCTGCCTCCCTGGTGGAGCAGCGGTCTAAGGCACTGCATCGCTAGCGGCGTCACTACAGACCCGGGTTTGATCCCAGGCTTTGTCGCAGCCGGCCGCGACCGGAAGACCCATGAGGCGACGCACAATTTGTACACCAACTGGTTACCCAGAATGACCCCAGGCCAGACCTTTACACCAGCTAAGTGGTTACCCAGAATGACCCCAGGCCAGACCTTTACACCAGCTAACTGGTTACCCAGAATGACCCCAGGCCAGACCTTTACACCAGCTGACTGGTTACCCAGAATGACCCCAGGCCAGACCTTTACACCAGCTGACTGGTTACCCAGAATGACCCCAGGCCAGACCTTTACACCAGCTGACTGGTTACCCAGAATGACCCCAAGCCAGACCTTTACACCAGCTAAGTGGTTACCCAGAATGACCCCAGGCCAGACCTTTACACCAGCTAAGTGGTTACCCAGAATGACCCCAGGCCAGACCTTTACACCAGCTAAGTGGTTACCCAGAATGACCCCAGGCCAGACCTTTACACCAGCTAAGTGGTTACCCAGAATGACCCCAGACCTTTACACCAGCTAAGTGGTTACCCAGAATGACCCCAGACCTGTACACCAGCTAACTGGTGACCCAGAATGACCCCAGCCCAGACCTTTACACCAGCTAATTACCCAGAATGACCCCAGGCCAGACCTTTACACTAGCTAACTGGTTACAACATTTTGACTGGCACTTTCTCATCCCATCCTACAAAGGAGAGAGAACTCTCATATATGTTTGCATCATAGTCAGAAGCACTGGTTTTTCCAACAGGTTCTGCATGCTTCTCAAGTTGAGATACGGTACTTGGACTAAGTGGCATAGCTAGGCCAGACATTTTTTTTAAACTCTTTTTAGTTGACCCCAGAATTTTTTGCTTTTTCTTAAAGGACAGGACATTATTTTTTCAACCAGACTAAAGCCTACACAGCTATGTCAATGTAACACATATACCAGCACCTAAAGCCCAACACACGGGGCTGTGTAGCCCAGCACACGGGGCTGTGTAGCCCAGCACACGGGGCTGTGTAGCCCAACACACGGGGCTGTGTAGCCCAGCACACGGGGCTGTGTAGCCCAGCACACGGGGCTGTGTAGCCCAGCACACGGGGCTGTGTAGCCCAGCACACGGGGCTGTGTAGCCCAGCACACGGGGCTGTGTAGCCCAGCACACGGGGCTGTGTAGCCCAGCACACGGGGCTGTGTAGCCCAGCACACGAGGGACAAAGGCTGCTTCTCTTCCAGCATTCACCAAAACAAAACTCATAAAGCTTACAAAATCAAGGAAAAACCCTGAAAAATAATGTATGATGGCTTTAACAAAGACTTCCCAAACAAATAGTACCGCATTGCACTTTAAGAACTGTAGCAACACAGCTGAACCCAATTTGGCACCAGTTACTACCCTTACACGGTGCCCGTGCACAAAACAGGAAGTCCAAACCAAATGCCAACCAAACAAAACGAATTAGGCAAATTTACAAACAACATAGCACCAAAACGACTATATAACCACAATCTCAGATTGGACGAGCCCCCACCGTGTTAGCTGGCTCATAGTTCATAACAACAAAGGGAGACAACACATAACTGAACGTTTTTTATTTATTTAACCTTTATTTAACTAGGCAAGTCAGTTCAGAACAAATTCTTATTTACAATGACGGCCTAGGAACAGTGGGTTAACTGCTTTGTTCAGGGGCAGAACGACAGATTTATACCTTGTCAGCTCGGGGATTCGATCCAGCAACCTTTCAGTACCCAATTACATTTATTAAACTAAATGATAAATACAAAAATGTAACATAAGCTGTGGAAGTCTATATGATCAGTAGTGTGTGGATGAGTGGAGAGTGTTTTCTGTTGTTGTCTGATGTGGCCTGCCTGCCCAGGTGCTCCACATCTGACGATCCTCCCAGGCCCACTGGCCTGCAACAGGCAGACTACCAAACAGCAGATCCCAGTAGACAGAGTGGGAGGGACGTCACAGGTGCTATTTGTGACGCTGCCTCAGTCTCATCTCCTCTAGAATATAGCAGAGTTAGAGGTCGTCTCCTCTAGAATATAGCAGGGTTAGAGGTCGTCTCCTCTAGAATATAGCAGGGTTAGAGGTCGTCTCCTCTAGAATATAGCAGGGTTAGAGGTCGTCTCCTCTAGAATATAGCAGGGTTAGAGGTCGTCTCCTCTAGAATATAGCAGGGTTAGAGGTCGTCTCCTCTAGAATATAGCAGGGTTAGAGGTCGTCTCCTCTAGAATATAGCAGGGTTAGAGGTAGTCTCCTCTAGAATATAGCAGGGTCAGAGGTAGTCTCTAGAATATAGCAGGGTCAGAGGTAGTCTCTAGAATATAGCAGGGTTAGAGGTAGTCTCCTCTAGAATATAGCAGGGTTAGAGGTAGTCTCTAGAATATAGCAGGGTTAGAGGTAGTCTCCTCTAGAATATAGCAGGGTTAGAGGTAGTCTCCTCTAGAATATAGCAGGGTTAGAGGTCGTCTCCTCTAGAATATAGCAGGGTTAGAGGTCGTCTCCTCTAGAATATAGCAGGGTTAGAGGTCGTCTCCTCTAGAATATAGCAGGGTTAGAGGTAGTCTCCTCTAATAGATAGCAGGGTTAGAGGTCGTCTCCTCTAGAATATAGCAGGGTTAGAGGTCGTCTCCTCTAGAATATAGCAGGGTTAGAGGTCGTCTCCTCTAGAATATAGCAGGGTTAGAGGTAGTCTCCTCTAGAATATAGCAGGGTCAGAGGTAGTCTCCTCTAGAATATAGCAGGGTTAGAGGTAGTCTCCTCTAGAATATAGCAGGGTCAGAGGTAGTCTCCTCTAGAATATAGCAGGGTCAGAGGTAGTCTCTAGAATATAGCAGGGTTAGAGGTAGTCTCCTCTAGAATATAGCAGGGTTAGAGGTAGTCTCCTCTAGAATATAGCAGGGTCAGAGGTAGTCTCTAGAATATAGCAGGGTTAGAGGTAGTCTCCTCTAGAATATAGCAGGGTTAGAGGTAGTCTCCTCTAGAATATAGCAGGGTTAGAGGTAGTCTCCTCTAGAATATAGCAGGGTTAGAGGTAGTCTCCTTTAAACCAGATGGGATCTGTCATTAGTTTTTCCTGTAACCTCCGTCCTTCAACCTCCTCTCTGATGCTGTAGTGGAATATGACTGGGTCCCAAATGGCACTCTATTCCCTACATAGGGCACTACTTTTTTAGGGGGGGGGGGGGGTGAATCCTGTGTCTTCTGTCAGACCAGACCAGACTTGGGTGAATGACCAGAGTGATCATTTACATTTTACATTTAAGTCATTTAGCAGACGCTCTTATCCAGAGCGACTTACAAATTGGAAAGTTCATACATATTCATCCTGGTCCCCCCGTGGGGAATGAACCCACAACTCTGGCGTTGCAAGCGCCATGCTCTACCAACTGAGCCACACGGGACCGATCAGATGTATAGCTGCGGTTTAGCCAACAGATCAGGGCACAGGAACAAAGTGGCTGTTTGGGATTCAGGGTCACGGTCAGTTAGTTTTTGAATTTGGCAGTATTATTCATAAACTGACAGACTGGCCAAAACAGGACATAATCTAACACATTTATTTAAAAAATATGTAATGAACCACACCCTGTACCTCCACCCCTTTTGGAGAACCGTGTCTTTTTAAACAAACATTGTGCTTGGCCATAAGTTATGTGTCTGGTGTGTACCATGCATAACCATATTGAAAACTTTGGTGTGATTTTATACAGTCATTTTCCTTTTCAGTTCATTAGCCTTACAGTATATCTAGTGATACTGTAGACTTGTCTGTAGCTGAAACAGACACCGTACGGATATGAACTGTGTTTATTAGACTAAACATCTCTATTGTGTGTGTGTTTGTGTAGCTCAGTTGGTAGAGCATGCCGCTTGCAATGCAAAGGATTGTGGGTTCGATTCCCACGAGGGACCAGTATGATAATACCAATATAATGTGTGTGTATAGACACTGTTGATGATGTGCTTCTACACCTGCATTGCTTGCTGTTTGGGGTTTTAGACTGGGTTTCTGTACAGCACTTTGAGATATCAGCTGATGTAAGAAGGACTTTATTAATACATTTGATTGAATTTGTTTGTAATGATGTGCAAATAGTTAAAATACAACTGACATTTACTCCTGAGGTGCTGACCTGTTGCACCCTCTACAACCACCGTGATTATTATTATTTGACCCTGCTGGTCATCTATGAACATTTGAACATCTTGGCCATGTTCTGTTATAATCTCCACCCGGCACAGCCAGAAGAGGACTGGCCACCCCTCTTAGCCTGGTTCCTCTCTAGGTTTCTTCCTAGGTTCTGGCCTTTCTAGGGAGTTTTTCCTAGCCACCGTGCTTCTACACCTGCTTTGCTTGCTGTTTGGGGTTTTATGCTGGGTTTCTGTACAGCACTTTGAGATATCAGCTGATGTAAGAAGGGCTTTAATAAATACATTTGATTTGATGAGGTTGTGAATATATGAGTCACCACTACATGCGTTGTTTGATTGTGTGTTGGGTTTCTCAGTCGTAGGTGTTGGTTGTAATTGGTTAGGCAGGTCTGTACTAGTCAGTAGTGAATCTGATGTCACACTAGACAGACCTGTCTCTCTCACCAGTTTCCTCCCCGTATAACCCAACGCCTTCTAAAGAAGAACTGTTGTAAAATCACACGGATTACTCCTCCTACCCGTGACCCTCGCCACTCTCTTCCTCGCCCCTCTCTTCCTCGCCCCTCTCTTCCTCAGCCCCCTCTCTTCCTCAGCCCCCTCTCTTCCTCAGCCCCCTCTCTTCCTCAGCCCCCTCTCTTCCTCAGCCCCCTCTCTTCCTCAGCCCCCTCTCTTCCTCAGCCCCCTCTCTTCCTCAGCCCCTCTCTTCCTCAGCCCCTCTCTTCCTCACCCCTCTGTCACAACAGACAATAAGCTCCTGTTGAGTTGCACTAGGCTGAAACACATCTCTTAATGCTGGATATGAGCTGTTCTATCCTGTTTTGTCTCTCAGGGTTTGGAGGGCTTCCACAGTTTGTTTTTCAGATGAGTTAGGAGGACAGTTTTATGACTGAATGATGGTGTATTGGCTTTGATTTGGGGCCTCGTTTTATATTCCACGGCTATGATGAAGTATCGTCCTAGTTTCAGGATATGGTCCTCTGTCGCTCAGTTGATGGAGCATCGTGCTTGTAATGCCAGGCTAGTGTGTTCGATTCCCGGGTCCACCCATAGGTAAATGTATGACTAAGTCACTTTGGATAAAAGCCTCGTTGTTATATATACACTGCTCAAAAAAATAAAGGGAACACTTAAACAACACAATGTAACTCCAAGTCAATCACACTTCTGTGAAATCAAACTGTCCACTTAGGAAGCAACACTGATTGACAATAAATTTCACATGCTGTTGTGCAAATGGAATAGACAAAAGGTGGAAATTATAGGCAATTAGCAAGACACCCCCAAAACAGGAGTGATTCTGCAGGTGGTGACCACAGACCACTTCTCAGTTCCTATGCTTCCTGGCTGATGTTTTGGTCACTTTTGAATGCTGGCGGTGCTCTCACTCTAGTGGTAGCATGAGACGGAGTCTACAACCCACACAAGTGGCTCAGGTAGTGCAGTTCATCCAGGATGGCACATCAATGAGAACTGTGGCAAAAAGGTTTGCTGTGTCTGTCAGCGTAGTGTCCAGAGCATGCAGGCGCTACCAGGAGACAGGCCAGTACATCAGGAGACTTGGAGGAGGCCGTAGGAGGGCAACAACCCAGCAGCAGGACCGCTACCTCCACCTTAGTGCAAGGAGGTGCACTGCCAGAGCCCTGCAAAATGACCTCCAGCAGGCCATATAACAAGTATTGTTGTATATAATCCAGGCTGTATCACGACCGGCCGTGATTGAGAGTCCCATAGGGCTGCGCACAATTGGCCCAGCGTCATCTGGGTTTGGCCGGTGTAGGCCGTCATTGTAAATAAGAATTTGTTCTTTTTTAACTGCCTAGTTAAATAAAGGTTAAGTGTGTGTGTACAAGATTTAAAAAATATATTTAAAAAAAATTCTAGCAAGTGAGTAGAATATCAAAGTGAGGGTCTGCGTCACCACGGCCCTCTGGTCAAAAGTAGTGCACTACTACTCTATGGGCCCTCTGGTCAAAAGTAGTGCACTACTACTCTATGGGCCCTCTGGTCAAAAGTAGTGCACTACTACTCTATGGGCCCTCTGGTCAAAAGTAGTGCACTACTACTCTATGGGCCCTCTGGTCAAAAGTAGTGCACTATTACCCTATGGGCCCTCTGGTCAAAAGTAGTGCACTATTACCCTATGGGCCCTCTGGTCAAAAGTAGTGCACTATTACCCTATGGGCCCTCTGGTCAAAAGTAGTACACTATTACCCTATGGGCCCTCTGGTCAAAAGTAGTACACTATTACCCTATGGGCCCTCTGGTCAAAAGTAGTGCACTACTACCCTATGGGCCCTCTGGTCAAAAGTAGTACACTATTACCCTATGGGCCCTCTGGTCAAAAGTAGTGCACTACTACCCTATGGGCCCTCTGGTCAAAAGTAGTGCACTATTATAGGGTGTACATCCTAGTGAAGGAAACTGCTCCACCCAGTAATATATCGCTGATCATCTAGAGACACACAATAGGGTTGTATTTCACTGTTCGACTGGCAACACTCTGTGTGGTGGTGATGGTGATGATGATGATTGTGTGGGATTTCATCGTTCACATTTGTTCACGGGTCCTATTTTGTGCAAAGCTGTCATCGAGGCAAACGGTGGCTTCTCTGAAGAATCTCAAATATATATAAAATATATTTTTTGATTTTGTTTAATGCTTTTTTTTGCGGGGGGGGGGGGGGGTTACTACATGATTCCATATGTGTTATTTCATAGTTTTTGACGTCTTCACTATTATTCTACCATGTAGAAAATGGTCAAAAATAAAGTGAAAAACCATTGAATGAGTTGGTGGGTCCAAACTTTTGACTGGTACTGTGTGTGACCTTGAAAAGAGAAGAATTCTCTGGGTCGGTTGTTAAGAGACATTATCTCTGGAATCACTGACTGGTGTTTGGTAGTCAAACCAATGGCTCCATCTCCCAAATGGCCCCCTATTCCCTACGTAGTGCACTACTTTAGACTAGGGTCTATAGGGTAGTGCACTGCTTTATACCAGGGTCTATAGGCTAGTAGTGCACTACTTTATACCAGGGTCTATAGGCTAGTAGTGCACTACTTTATACCAGGGTCTATAGGGTAGTAGTGCACTACTTTAGACCAGGGTCTATAGGGTAGTAGTGCACTACTTTATACCAGGGTCTATATGGTAGTAGTACACTACTTTATACCAAGGTCTATAGGGTAGTAGTGCACTACTTTATACCAGGGTCTATAGGGTAGTAGTGCACTACTTTATACCAGGGTCTATAGGGTAGTAGTGCACTACTTTATACCAGGGTCTATAGGGTAGTAGGGCACTACTTTATACCAGGGTCTATAGGCTAGTAGTGCACTACTTTAGACCAGGGTCTATAGGGTAGTAGTGCACTACTTTAGACCAGGGTCTATAGGGTAGTAGTACACTACTTTAAATCAGGGTCTATAGGGTAGTAGTGCACTACTTTATACCAGGGTCTATAGGGTAGTAGTGCACTACTTTAGACCAGGGTCTATAGGGTAGTAGTGCACTACTTTAGACCAGGGTCTATAGGGTAGTAGTGCACTACTTTAGACCAGGGTCTATAGGGTAGTAGTGCACTACTTTAGACCAGGGTCTATAGGGTAGTAGTGCACTACTTTAGACCAGGGTCTATAGGGTAGTAGTGCACTACTTTAGACCAGGGTCTATAGGGTAGTAGTGCACTACTTTAGACCAGGGTCTATAGGGTAGTAGTGCACTACTTTAGACCAGGGTCTATAGGGTAGTAGTGCACTACTTTAGACCAGGGTCTATAGGGTAGTAGTACACTACTTTATACCAGGGTCTATAGGGTAGTAGTGCACTTCATTATACCAGGGTCTATAGGGTAGTAGTGCACTACTTTATACCAGGGTCTATAGGGTAGTAGTGCACTTCATTATACCAGGGTCTATAGGGTAGTAGTGCACTATGTAGGCATCCCAAATGGCACCCTATTCCCTATAATAGCGAAGTGCTTTTTGACCAGGGCCCATATTTCTCTACTTTGACCAGGGGCTATGGTCCAAAGTAGTGTGCTATCTAGGGAATAGGGTGGGTGCCATTTGTGACTGAACCTAGGTCAATCTCAGTCCATTATTAAGGTAGCGTCCAGGGGCAGTGACTCTGCCGTTCACCTCCGGGTTCTCTCCCAGTTCGGGTCTGATTTGCCCAAAGGAACAGAACACGACATAAATCTCTTGGCTTTCCTCTCTGGGCAGATGGGTGGAGATCCAGTTTGTGTGAGGATGAGGAATTAGTGTTGAGGTCTATGTGATATTATATGCTATCTGACTCCATTAGGGGGAAATGTTAAAAGCCATGACGGTATCCAATGGATATATCCATGGGTAAATTATTAAGAGGCTAAGGAACAAATAGCTAATATCTTACAATCCAATGTCCTAGCGTTAAAAGATTTGAGTTAAAACCTCAGCTCAGAGAGGCTAAGTTAGAGACTGAACATATATGCTATGTACAGTTGAAGTCGGAAGTTTACATACACTTATATATTTAAACTCAGTTTTTACGAGTTTTAAAATGACTCCAACCGAAGTGTATGTAAACTTCCGACTTCAACTGTATATTGTGAATAACATTTATCATTAAACATTGCACCAAATAATAATTGTAGGAATATTTTATAAGAAAGTACTATGGTTTCTGTCTATTTAATAGTAATATCAGTAATTTACAGTTAGACAATACGAATACAGTTATACACTAGGTGGTTCGAGCCCTGAATGCTGATTAGACTGACAGCTCTAATTACGTTGTTAAACAGTTTAAACACAGACCATGTCAGTGACTCAATCCAACTCAGTGTTGGGAAGTCATGAGGTACATAGGGCCTCAGTGTTGGGGAGTCATAATGAGGTACATACATGGGGCCTCAGGGTTAGGACGTAATAATGAGGTACATAGGGCCTCCAGTGTTGGGAAGTCATAATCAGGTACATAGGGCCTCAGTGTTGGGGAGTCATAATGAGGTACATAGGGCCTCAGTGTTGGGGAGTCATAATCAGGTACATAGGGCCTCAGTGTTGGGGAGTCATAATGAGGTACATAGGGCCTCAGTGTTGGGGAGTCATAATGAGGTACATAGGGCCTCAGTGTTGGGAAGTAATAATGAGGTACACGATGTCCTCAGTGTTAGGAAGTAATGGTGCTTCACTTTACTATTTTTGGGGGACCAGGTCTTATTCTAACCATGGATATTTGGGATTAGTGCATATTTAACACTTAAATCGAGACATATGAATTTATTTGATGGATTTAGTTCCCTGCATTTTAAGACAACGGAAAACCCAATTAAAAAAAATAATAATAATAATAAAAAAAATAATTTAAATTTTATTTATTATTATATATAATTTTTTGATTATGGTAACTAAGCCTATATAATAACATTTATTCTCCATCGAACAAGTTCTTCATAACTAACCAAAGTTGTAATAAAAACAAACTATACACCACAGACTGTCTAGTGTACATAGTTTCATTTGCAGGACATTCTAAGTTAGACTCTGGGAAGTTGATGTTTCTATTTCAGAGCTGTTCCCAGAAGTCCGTATATTGAGGTCCACGTTGAACACGGCTCCTTGAATATGGAATTGCAACAAACTAGGGCCATTTTTTTAACACAGAACAAAGAACTTAAACTTTCTGAGAAGTGTTGAGGTCGAGAGATTTATGGTTTAACTTTAATTTCAAATGCAGAAAAGGACACATTGACTTTTTATGTAAATGTGAGGTTTTTATAGGATTTACCGCTGTGGCGTTCTAACTTTCGGGTTTTAACACTTATTTTCCGATCTTTTCTTTCAGAGCTTTCCATGCGGGTGGCGATCAGAAGGTAAGAGGGTCTGGCTTTTGCATCCCCAAACATCACCCTATTCCCTGTATAGTGCACTACTCTATCAGGGCTCAGGTCAAAAGTAGTAAGCTCTACATGGAAAAGGGTTTCAGATTTGCATTTAATATCTGTGTCGGTCGTCACCTCACACCTCCTGAAACTCTATGAATGGTGATGCTTCTGCAATGTGAATCAACAGAGCCCTGTGTGTTCACTAGGCAGTGACTAAAACAGTCAAGTCTTTTATCGTCCAACACGTTACTACCCTGCCTATGACCCTGCTTACATACAGTTTCCCCTACAAGGCCGTTAATATTGCATTGTGGGGTCGGATGAGAGGAATGCACTTTGTTTGCCTCCTCCTCTTAACCTACACCCGTCACCTTGCATTTAAAAATCTTTCAGTCATTCTGATTCAACCCCCCCCCCCCCCCCCCCATCAAACTGGCAGCTGGCTCACAGTACACATTGCATAAGCAGTAGCCAGTTTTATAAGTTTGACGTTTTGTTTGTTGAATGAAATGATTATAGTAGTCCTTATACACGTGTATGTGTGACCCCTAAAGAGTGTCCCAGACTCAAGGCAACATAATGTTATCGTAACAGTTTTCATTTCAACCCAAAATGTATTCATTATCGTGCAAAGTTCATAGTTCAAGCCCTATTACAGAAATACAGGATAATTTGTTTTTGGAAGGCGGTACAAATTAAACATCTTACCCCTAGTGGACATTCTGTCATAACATCCTCTATGACACACTGAGAAATAAAACACAGTGTAACTCAAAAGTTCAGTGAACATTTTTTGGAAATCTATTTTAAATGTAAAGTGTCATATCCAAGCTAACAGAGACCGAGGAAGAATCCTCAGTGGGACAAACTCCAGCTTTCCAAGATAACATGGTTGCTTTCCAAATGGCTCTCTATTCCCCACGTAGTGCACTACTATGGCTAGTCAATGGGTATAAAATAGTGTACTACTATGGGTAGTCAATGGGTATAAAATAGTGCACTACTATGGGTAGTCAATGGGTATAAAATAGTGCACTACTATGGGTAGTCAATGGGTATAAAATAGTGCACTACTATGGGTAGTCAATGGGTATAAAGTAGTGCACTACAATGGGTAGTCAATGGGTCAAAAATAGTGCACTACTATGGGTAGTCAATGGGTCAAAAGTAGTGCACTACTATGGGTAGTCAATGGGTCAAAAGTAGTGCACTACTATGGGTAGTCAATGGGTCAAAAGTAGTGCACTACTATGGGTAGTCAATGGGTCAAAAGTAGTGCACTACTATGGGTAGTCAATGGGTCAAAAATAGTGCACTACTATGGGTAGTCAATGGGTCAAAAGTAGTGCACTACTATGGGTAGTCAATGGGTATAAAGTTGTGCACTACTATGGGTAGTCAATGGGTATAAAGTAGTGCACTACTATGGGTAGTCAATGGGTCAAAAGTAGTGCACTACTATGAGTAGTCAATGGATCAAAAGTAGTGCACTACTATGGCTAGTCAATGGGTCAAAAGTAGTGCACTACTATGGCTAGTCAATGGGTCAAAAGTAGTGAATAGGGTGCCATTTTGGACACGGATCAGACAGTTGGGTGTGTTCACACTTCTGCAGCCTCTCCTCCCTCCACACAGAGAGACAGAGCTGGCCTTGGCAACACCGACTGTAGTTCTGATGTTCTGAGACACGTTGCGGCTAACAGAGCTGGTTTTCAGCAGATGTATGATACTGTCTGCTGTGTGTGGCCAGGTGGTTTTTTTGGTGTGTGTGTCGTACATTACTACACAATTGATGCATATGTGTGTGTGTGTGTCGTACATTACTACACAATTGATGCATATGTGTGTGTGTGTGTCGTACATTACTACACAATTGATGCATATGTGTGTGTGTGTGTGTTGTACATTACTACACAATTGATGCATATGTGTGTGTGTTGTACATTACTACACAATTGATGCATATGTGTGTGTGTGTGTGTTGTACATTACTACACAATTGATGCATATGTGTGTGTTTATCTAGCTGCATGTTATTTGCTGTGGTTTTTGCTCTGTGTCTCCCCCCCCCTCCCCCTCTCACACCCTGTAGGATTCGCTCGCCCCCGCCTCCGTTCAGCCCAAATACTCCTTCGCCCCCAGCGCCGCTATCAATAAGATGGCGCGGCCGTTCACGCCGGGCGGCGGTAACACGGTCATTAAACCAGTGGCGTACGCCCCTAAAGTTAACACCCCGGCCTCAGCGGCCCCCGCCAGCATGCTACAGCCACACAACGGGTAGGTACACAAACAAACAAACAAACAAACAAACAAACAAACAAACAACCAACCATGCAAACCAAATCTAATCTCAAAGGCTAAATGTTTTCACGGTGTTTGGGTTGTGAAACGAGCCCCTGTGGAAGGGTTTATTTCAGATCTGAATCATTCAGGTAACTCTCTGGGGAGAAGAAATTGCTGACTGCACCTTTTTAAGAGTGGTTGACTCGTAGTAAGGTTGATTTTTATTTAACTAGGGAAGTCCGTTAAGAACAAATTCTTCTTTACAATGACGGGCCTACCCCCGGCCAAACCCGGACGACGCTGGGCCAACTGTGCGCGGCCCTACGGGACTCCCAATCACGGCCGGATGTGATACAGCCTGGATTCGAACCAGGGACTGTAGTGACACCTCTTGCTATGAGATGCAGTGCCTTAGACCGCTGCGCCACTCGAGAGCCCAAATGATGATCTGATCAGAAGAGGCCTTCTCCTGGTCTGTTGGGACCAGACTGTTGAGTAGAATACAGGAAATAAAATTGACTTCCCATCAGCCAAATTCTCTCCACAGTGTAGTCATTATTCCTGCGTTAACATTCCTAAGTGACGATGTTGTACGTCTGTCTAAAATGTCCAAGGGTGCTCCGTTTTTTTTAACTTTCTCATTTAGTTCTGGTAGGAAGAGCGGTGTGTGTTCTCTTGTCCGGGGGTTCCCAAACTGTTTCACTCTGGCCCCTCTTCCATCATTGGGGAACGTGATGTTTTTGTAACTCAGCTCGCTCTCTATTTATAATACCTCTGTCCACTTTTTGGGGAGTCCCAAAATGGCACCCTATTCCCTAATATAGTGCACTACTAGAAGGCCTTGGTCAAAAGTAGTGCACTACATATGGACTAGAGTGCCATTTGGGACTAATAAAGTGTTTAATCTCTGGCTTGCGTTAACCAGCTTTTAAACCGTTCCGTTAACTAAACTGGAACATGTTGTAAGACTGACGTCATGTCTGACATAGAAGTCATGGCGTTCGGCAGTTGTTTTATTTCCCCCTCTTTCGAACTGTACTGTAGTTAAAAGTGTCCACACGACACACACCGCAGACGGGGAGAATGGGAAAACCTGTATACTGCTTTACAAGGCTTTCTTAATGTCATTGGTCGTTTCTGAACAGCGGAAGGTTCTACGTCGACTGAAAGGTCCCTTACGGGAAAAGCCACATGGATTTCATGTGATCTAATGTGACGTTCATGTGATCTAATGTGACGTTCATGTGATAACATGTAAACACACGTGTGTTTTCATGTAAAGCAACATGTGTGTTTTCATGTAAAGCAACATGTGTGTTTTCATGTAAAGCAACGTGTGTTTTCATGTAAAGCAACATGTGTGTTTACATGTTATTACATGTGGTTTTTCTGTGAGATGAGTACTGGTCACTTATAACATGACTTAGTCTGTAAGAGGAGTACTGGTCACCTATAACATGACTTAGTCTGTCGGGGGTACTGGTCACCTATAACATGACTTAGTCTGTCAGGAGTACTGGTCACTTATAACATGACTTAGTCTGTCAGGAGTACTGGTCACTTATAACATGACTTAGTCTGTAAGAGGAGTACTGGTCACCTATAACATGACTTAGTCTGTCGGGAGTACTGGTCACCTATAACATGACTTAGTCTGTCAGCAGTACTGGTCACCTATAACATGACTTAGTCTGTCGGGGGTACTGGTCACCTATAACATGACTTAGTCTGGTAGGAGTACTGGTCACCTATAACATGACTTAGTCTGTCAGCAGTACTGGTCACTTATAACATGACTTAGTCTGTCAGCAGTACTGGTCACCTATAACATGACTTAGTCTGTCAGCAGTACTGGTCACCTATAACATGACTTAGTCTGTCAGCAGTACTGGTCACCTATAACATGACTTAGTCTGTCGGGAGTACTGGTCACTTATAACATGACTTAGTCTGTCGGGAGTACTGGTCACCTATAACATGACTTAGTCTGTAAGAGGAGTACTGGTCACTTATAACATGACTTAGTCTGTCAGCAGTACTGGTCACCTATAACATGACTTAGTCTGTCGGGAGTACTGGTCACTTATAACATGACTTAGTCTGTAAGAGGAGTACTGGTCACCTATAACATGACTTAGTCTGTAAGAGGAGTACTGGTCACCTATAACATGACTTAGTCTGGTAGGAGTACTGGTCACCTATAACATGACTTAGTCTGTCAGGAGTACTGGTCACCTATAACATGACTTAGTCTGTCGGGAGTACTGGTCACTTATAACATGACTTAGTCTGTCAGGAGTACTGGTCACCTATAACATGACTTAGTCTGTCGGGAGTACTGGTCACTTATAACATGACTTAGTCTGTCGGGAGTACTGGTCACCTATAACATGACTTAGTCTGTAAGAGGAGTACTGGTCACCTATAACATGACTTAGTCTGTCAGGAGTACTGGTCACCTATAACATGACTTAGTCTGTAAGAGGAGTACTGGTCACCTATAACATGACTTAGTCTGTCGGGAGTACTGGTCACCTATAACATGACTTAGTCTGTCGGGAGTACTGGTCACCTATAACATGACTTAGTCTGTAAGAGGAGTACTGGTCACCTATAACATGACTTAGTCTGTCAGGAGTACTGGTCACCTATAACATGACTTAGTCTGTCAGGAGTACTGGTCACCTATAACATGACTTAGTCTGTCGGGAGTACTGGTCACCTATAACATGACTTAGTCTAGTAGGAGTACTGGTCACCTATAACATGACTTAGTCTGTCGGGAGTACTGGTCACCTATAACATGACTTAGTCTGTAAGAGGAGTACTGGTCACCTATAACATGACTTAGTCTGTCAGGAGTACTGGTCACCTATAACATGACTTAGTCTGTCAGGAGTACTGGTCACCTATAACATGACTTAGTCTGTAAGAGGAGTACTGGTCACCTATAACATGACTTAGTCTGTCGGGAGTACTGGTCACCTATAACATGACTTAGTCTGTAAGAGGAGTACTGGTCACCTATAACATGACTTAGTCTGTCGGGAGTACTGGTCACCTATAACATGACTTAGTCTGGTAGCAGTACTGGTCACCTATAACATGACTAGTCTGTCAGGAGTACTGGTCACCTATAACATGACTTAGTCTGTAAGAGGAGTACTGGTCACCTATAACATGACTTAGTCTGTCAGGAGTACTGGTCACCTATAACATGACTTAGTCTGTAAGAGGAGTACTGGTCACCTATAACATGACTTAGTCTGTCAGGAGTACTGGTCACCTATAACATGACTTAGTCTGTCAGGAGTACTGGTCACCTATAACATGACTTAGTCTGTCAGGAGTACTGGTCACCTATAACATGACTTAGTCTGTAAGAGGAGTACTGGTCACCTATAACATGACTTAGTCTGTCAGGAGTACTGGTCACCTATAACATGACTTAGTCTGTAAGAGGAGTACTGGTCACCTATAACATGACTTAGTCTGTCAGGAGTACTGGTCACCTATAACATGACTTAGTCTGTAAGAGGAGTACTGGTCACCTATAACATGACTTAGTCTGTCGGGAGTACTGGTCACCTATAACATGACTTAGTCTGTCGGGAGTACTGGTCACCTATAACATGACTTAGTCTGTAAGAGGAGTACTGGTCACCTATAACATGACTTAGTCTGTAAGAGGAGTACTGGTCACCTATAACATGACTTAGTCTGTCGGGAGTACTGGTCACCTATAACATGACTTAGTCTGGTAGCAGTACTGGTCACCTATAACATGACTAGTCTGTCAGGAGTACTGGTCACCTATAACATGACTTAGTCTGTAAGAGGAGTACTGGTCACCTATAACATGACTTAGTCTGTCAGGAGTACTGGTCACCTATAACATGACTTAGTCTGTAAGAGGAGTACTGGTCACCTATAACATGACTTAGTCTGTAAGAGGAGTACTGGTCACCTATAACATGACTTAGTCTGTAAGAGGAGTACTGGTCACCTATAACATGACTTAGTCTGTCAGCAGTACTGGTCACCTATAACATGACTTAGTCTGTCGGGAGTACTGGTCACTTATAACATGACTTAGTCTGTCAGGAGTACTGGTCACCTATAACATGACTTAGTCTGTCGGGAGTACTGGTCACTTATAACATGACTTAGTCTGTCGGGAGTACTGGTCACCTATAACATGACTTAGTCTGTAAGAGGAGTACTGGTCACCTATAACATGACTTAGTCTGTCAGGAGTACTGGTCACCTATAACATGACTTAGTCTGTAAGAGGAGTACTGGTCACCTATAACATGACTTAGTCTGTCGGGAGTACTGGTCACCTATAACATGACTTAGTCTGTCGGGAGTACTGGTCACCTATAACATGACTTAGTCTGTAAGAGGAGTACTGGTCACCTATAACATGACTTAGTCTGTCAGGAGTACTGGTCACCTATAACATGACTTAGTCTGTCAGGAGTACTGGTCACCTATAACATGACTTAGTCTGTCGGGAGTACTGGTCACCTATAACATGACTTAGTCTAGTAGGAGTACTGGTCACCTATAACATGACTTAGTCTGTCGGGAGTACTGGTCACCTATAACATGACTTAGTCTGTAAGAGGAGTACTGGTCACCTATAACATGACTTAGTCTGTCAGGAGTACTGGTCACCTATAACATGACTTAGTCTGTCAGGAGTACTGGTCACCTATAACATGACTTAGTCTGTAAGAGGAGTACTGGTCACCTATAACATGACTTAGTCTGTCGGGAGTACTGGTCACCTATAACATGACTTAGTCTGTAAGAGGAGTACTGGTCACCTATAACATGACTTAGTCTGTCGGGAGTACTGGTCACCTATAACATGACTTAGTCTGGTAGCAGTACTGGTCACCTATAACATGACTAGTCTGTCAGGAGTACTGGTCACCTATAACATGACTTAGTCTGTAAGAGGAGTACTGGTCACCTATAACATGACTTAGTCTGTCAGGAGTACTGGTCACCTATAACATGACTTAGTCTGTAAGAGGAGTACTGGTCACCTATAACATGACTTAGTCTGTCAGGAGTACTGGTCACCTATAACATGACTTAGTCTGTCAGGAGTACTGGTCACCTATAACATGACTTAGTCTGTCAGGAGTACTGGTCACCTATAACATGACTTAGTCTGTAAGAGGAGTACTGGTCACCTATAACATGACTTAGTCTGTCAGGAGTACTGGTCACCTATAACATGACTTAGTCTGTAAGAGGAGTACTGGTCACCTATAACATGACTTAGTCTGTCAGGAGTACTGGTCACCTATAACATGACTTAGTCTGTAAGAGGAGTACTGGTCACCTATAACATGACTTAGTCTGTAAGAGGAGTACTGGTCACCTATAACATGACTTAGTCTGTCGGGAGTACTGGTCACCTATAACATGACTTAGTCTGTAAGAGGAGTACTGGTCACCTATAACATGACTTAGTCTGTAAGAGGAGTACTGGTCACCTATAACATGACTTAGTCTGTCGGGAGTACTGGTCACCTATAACATGACTTAGTCTGGTAGCAGTACTGGTCACCTATAACATGACTAGTCTGTCAGGAGTACTGGTCACCTATAACATGACTTAGTCTGTAAGAGGAGTACTGGTCACCTATAACATGACTTAGTCTGTCAGGAGTACTGGTCACCTATAACATGACTTAGTCTGTAAGAGGAGTACTGGTCACCTATAACATGACTTAGTCTGTAAGAGGAGTACTGGTCACCTATAACATGACTTAGTCTGTAAGAGGAGTACTGGTCACCTATAACATGACTTAGTCTGTCAGCAGTACTGGTCACCTATAACATGACTTAGTCTGTCAGGAGTACTGGTCACCTATAACATGACTTAGTCTGTAAGAGGAGTACTGGTCACCTATAACATGACTTAGTCTGTCGGGAGTACTGGTCACCTATAACATGACTTAGTCTGTCGGGAGTACTGGTCACCTATAACATGACTTAGTCTGTCGGGAGTACTGGTCACCTATAACATGACTTAGTCTGTCAGCAGTACTGGTCACCTATAACATGACTTAGTCTGTCAGCAGTACTGGTCACCTATAACATGACTTAGTCTGTAAGAGGAGTACTGGTCACCTATAACATGACTTAGTCTGTAAGAGGAGTACTGGTCACCTATAACATGACTTAGTCTGTCGGGGGTACTGGTCACCTATAACATGACTCAGTCTGTCAGCAGTACTGGTCACCTATAACATGACTTAGTCTGTCGGGGGTACTGGTCACCTATAACATGACTTAGTCTGTCGGGGGTACTGGTCACCTATAACATGACTTAGTCTGTCGGGAGTACTGGTCACCTATAACATGACTTAGTCTGTCAGCAGTACTGGTCACCTATAACATGACTTAGTCTGTCGGGAGTACTGGTCACCTATAACATGACTTAGTCTGTCGGGAGTACTGGTCACCTATAACATGACTTAGTCTGTAAGAGGAGTACTGGTCACCTATAACATGACTTAGTCTGTCAGCAGTACTGGTCACCTATAACATGACTTAGTCTGTCGGGAGTACTGGTCACCTATAACATGACTTAGTCTGTAAGAGGAGTACTGGTCACCTATAACATGACTTAGTCTGTCAGGAGTACTGGTCACCTATAACATGACTTAGTCTGTCAGCAGTACTGGTCACCTATAACATGACTTAGTCTGTCAGCAGTACTGGTCACCTATAACATGACTTAGTCTGTCAGCAGTACTGGTCACCTATAACATGACTTAGTCTGTCAGCAGTACTGGTCACTTATAACATGACTTAGTCTGTCAGGAGTACTGGTCACCTATAACATGACTTAGTCTGTAAGAGGAGTACTGGTCACCTATAACATGACTTAGTCTGTAAGAGGAGTACTGGTCACCTATAACATGACTTAGTCTGTAAGAGGAGTACTGGTCACCTATAACATGACTTAGTCTGTCAGCAGTACTGGTCACCTATAACATGACTTAGTCTGTCAGGAGTACTGGTCACCTATAACATGACTTAGTCTGTAAGAGGAGTACTGGTCACCTATAACATGACTTAGTCTGTCGGGAGTACTGGTCACCTATAACATGACTTAGTCTGTCGGGAGTACTGGTCACCTATAACATGACTTAGTCTGTCGGGAGTACTGGTCACCTATAACATGACTTAGTCTGTCAGCAGTACTGGTCACCTATAACATGACTTAGTCTGTCAGCAGTACTGGTCACCTATAACATGACTTAGTCTGTAAGAGGAGTACTGGTCACCTATAACATGACTTAGTCTGTAAGAGGAGTACTGGTCACCTATAACATGACTTAGTCTGTCGGGGGTACTGGTCACCTATAACATGACTCAGTCTGTCAGCAGTACTGGTCACCTATAACATGACTTAGTCTGTCGGGGGTACTGGTCACCTATAACATGACTTAGTCTGTCGGGGGTACTGGTCACCTATAACATGACTTAGTCTGTCGGGAGTACTGGTCACCTATAACATGACTTAGTCTGTCAGCAGTACTGGTCACCTATAACATGACTTAGTCTGTCGGGAGTACTGGTCACCTATAACATGACTTAGTCTGTCGGGAGTACTGGTCACCTATAACATGACTTAGTCTGTAAGAGGAGTACTGGTCACCTATAACATGACTTAGTCTGTCAGCAGTACTGGTCACCTATAACATGACTTAGTCTGTCGGGAGTACTGGTCACCTATAACATGACTTAGTCTGTAAGAGGAGTACTGGTCACCTATAACATGACTTAGTCTGTCAGGAGTACTGGTCACCTATAACATGACTTAGTCTGTCAGCAGTACTGGTCACCTATAACATGACTTAGTCTGTCAGCAGTACTGGTCACCTATAACATGACTTAGTCTGTCAGCAGTACTGGTCACCTATAACATGACTTAGTCTGTCAGCAGTACTGGTCACTTATAACATGACTTAGTCTGTCAGCAGTACTGGTCACTTATAACATGACTTAGTCTGTAAGAGGAGTACTGGTCACCTATAACATGACTTAGTCTGTAAGAGGAGTACTGGTCACCTATAACATGACTTAGTCTGTCAGCAGTACTGGTCACTTATAACATGACTTAGTCTGTCAGCAGTACTGGTCACTTATAACATGACTTAGTCTGTCAGCAGTACTGGTCACCTATAACATGACTTAGTCTGTCGAGAGTACTGGTCACCTATAACATGACTTAGTCTGTCAGGAGTACTGGTCACTTATAACATGACTTAGTCTGTCAGCAGTACTGGTCACTTATAACATGACTTAGTCTGTCAGGAGTACTGGTCACCTATAACATGACTTAGTCTGTCAGCAGTACTGGTCACTTATAACATGACTTAGTCTGTCAGCAGTACTGGTCACTTATAACATGACTTAGTCTGTCAGCAGTACTGGTCACTTATAACATGACTTAGTCTGTAAGAGGAGTACTGGTCACCTATAACATGACTTAGTCTGTAAGAGGAGTACTGGTCACTTATAACATGACTTAGTCTGTCAGCAGTACTGGTCACTTATAACATGACTTAGTCTGTCAGCAGTACTGGTCACTTATAACATGACTTAGTCTGTCAGGAGTACTGGTCACCTATAACATGACTTAGTCTGTCAGGAGTACTGGTCACCTATAACATGACTTAGTCTGTCAGGAGTACTGGTCACCTATAACATGACTTAGTCTGTCAGGAGTACTGGTCACCTATAACATGACTTAGTCTGTCAGGAGTACTGGTCACCTATAACATGACTTAGTCTGTCAGGAGTACTGGTCACCTATAACATGACTTAGTCTGTCAGGAGTACTGGTCACCTATAACATGACTTAGTCTGTCAGGAGTACTGGTCACCTATAACATGACTTAGTCTGTCAGGAGTACTGGTCACTTATAACATGACTTAGTCTGTCAGCAGTACTGGTCACCTATAACATGACTTAGTCTGTAAGAGGAGTACTGGTCACCTATAACATGACTTAGTCTGTAAGAGGAGTACTGGTCACCTATAACATGACTTAGTCTGTAAGAGGAGTACTGGTCACTTATAACATGACTTAGTCTGGTAGCAGTACTGGTCACTTATAACATGACTTAGTCTGGTAGCAGTACTGGTCACCTATAACATGACTTAGTCTGTCAGCAGTACTGGTCACCTATAACATGACTTAGTCTGTCAGGAGTACTGGTCACTTATAACATGACTTAGTCTGTCAGCAGTACTGGTCACCTATAACATGACTTAGTCTGTAAGAGGAGTACTGGTCACCTATAACATGACTTAGTCTGGTAGGAGTACTGGTCACCTATAACATGACTTAGTCTGTCAGGAGTACTGGTCACTTATAACATGACTTAGTCTGTCGGGGGTACTGGTCACCTATAACATGACTTAGTCTGTAAGAGGAGTACTGGTCACCTATAACATGACTTAGTCTGTCAGGAGTACTGGTCACCTATAACATGACTTAGTCTGTGTCCTCAATGGCACAATATTCCCTGTACGCTGAGAGTACAAAACATTAAGAACACCTTCTCTTTCCGTGACATAGACTGACCAGGTGAATCCAGGTGAAAGCTATGATCCCTTGTTGATGTCGCTTGTTAAATCCAGTGTAGATGAAGGGGAGGAGACCGATTTTTAAATAATAATTTTAAGCCTTGAGACATTTGAGACATGTATGTGTGCCATTGAGGGTGAATGGGTCAAACAAAAGTGCCTTTTGAACTGGGTATGGTAGTAGGTGCTGGGCAGTACCTGTTTGTGTCAAGAACTGCACCGCTTAACAGTTTCCTGTGTGGATCAAGAATGGTCCACCACCCCAAAGGACATCCAGACAACTTGACACAACTGTGGGAAGCATTGGAGTCAACATGGGTCAGCATCCCTGTGGAACGCTTTCAACACCTTGTAGAGAGTCCATGTCCCGAACGGGGGAACGTCTTGACCAAGTGTTAATGTACGTTTTTTTCCATATCTTGGTTGGAATATTCCAGGAGGGAGAATATGGGAGAAACCAGGCATTTTTGGGAAAGTTTGCAGGATCTTGCAACCCTTATTCTATGCCTGATACTTGGTACACGGTCTACGGTCTATGGTCACCGTGGTGTTGTTGGGGATGGGATAGGAAGGGTTAACGTCTTTTTTTGGTGAGGTCTAGATGTTGTCTGTGGCTGTATTTAGCCGCGCTGTGCTGTGCTCAGGACCCTTCGCTTAGAAATCTGCTGAGCTGTCGGAATGGTTTTTTACTGTGGTGGTGCTGCGTTACCTAACCAGCCTTACTTGGAGAAGTCACACGGACCTGAAAGTCTGCCTTGTATAGCTCTCCTCATGCTTTCACCGTCTAAAACACTTCATGGTGAGACCGAGGTTTAAAAAAACACTAGTTTACTCAAATTCAACTTTTTATGACGCGTCATGACGTTGTTTTCAACAGTTAAGAACACTTCTGTATAGCTCTTCTCGTGCTTTCAGTGTCGCAAAGCCATCATACTGAGAAATGAGGGTTTATAATCACTAGAAAAACAGTTGACTCTATCGTGAAAAAGCTTAAAATTCAACCTGTGTTCTTCATGAGACCATTTTTTGAATCTCTTAAATGAAGTCATACAATTTTTTTGAAGAACAGTTTTTTTTAAATGAAGCCATACAAAGTTGTTTTGTGGAGAGTTTTTAAAGACATAGTTTAGTAGTGTCTCCTTCAGCAGTCTTCGTCCGCTATGTTTTGTGGATTAGGTTCCTCGCCACGTTGTTCAGCGGCAGGGATTCTAAACTGCCACTCCTTCACACAGCTGTCTTCTTACGACAGACACTAAATCATACGGAGTCCTGCTATTTCTGTTCAGGTCTAATCTGTGACTTGCTAAAGGGCAGGGTTGTATGAACTGCCGTTCGGGTCTTTTGTATGTTTAAAAAAAATTATAATTGGACGTCAAATAACACTATTTGACGCATCAAATAAGCTTGTTGACCAATCAGGACCTCGAATATGAAATGTTTAATGTCGTTTTTACACATTGATTACACCATCACTCCTATTTCATATGTAACAGCGATTCGCCGATACGTATATTATGATACTGGTAAAGTTTTGTCTTGTGCACCTGCCGCTGCAGAACGAGGCGGACTCTGGGACGGTGCTGGTCAGGGGAAAAAGCAAGCTAGTTGATGGATGCACACAATGTTCTCCCCCCCCCCAAAAAAACAACATTAATGGAATATATCCCAACCCTGCTGGAAGGTATTCATTCTTCAGAAGATCAGGTTGAATTTGAGGCCTTTTCATTGGACGGTATTCATTCTTCAGAAGATCAGGTTGAATTTGAGGCCTTTTCATTGGACGGTATTCATTCTTCAGAAGATCAGGTTGAATTTGAGGTCTTTTCACTGGACGGTATTCATTCTTCAGAAGATCAGGTTGAATTTGAGGCCTTTTCATTGGACGGTATTCATTCTTCAGAAGATCAGGTTGAATTTGAGGTCTTTTCACTGGACGGTATTCATTCTTCAGAAGATCAGGTTGAATTTGAGGTCTTTTCAATGGACGGTATTCATTCTTCAGAAGATCAGGTTGAATTTGAGGTCTTTTCACTGGACGGTATTCATTCTTCAGAAGATCAGGTTGAATTTGAGGCCTTTTCATTGGACGGTATTCATTCTTCAGAAGATCAGGTTGAATTTGAGGTCTTTTCACTGGACGGTATTCATTCTTCAGAAGATCAGGTTGAATTTGAGGTCTTTTCAATGGACGGTATTCATTCTTCAGAAGATCAGGTTGAATTTGAGGTCTTTTCAATGGACGGTATTCATTCTTCAGAAGATCAGGTTGAATTTGAGGTCTTTTCATTGGACGGTATTCATTCTTCAGAAGATCAGGTTGAATGTGAGGCCTTTCCACTACACAGTAGTAATCTATTCTACGGGCGTACTAGGTAGTTTGGCATGGCTGGGTGATACCGAACAAAGCAGGGAATGTGTCCAATGAATAGGCATGTTGTATACTAGCAGGTGTGGTGTATTTGCACAGAGCTAACCCTGATGTCATGATGCATGACACACCATTATTACTGCGTCGTTATTGAAGTGTGTACGCAATGGACATACAGTGCCTTCGGAAAGTATTCAGACCCCTTGACTTTTTCCACATTTTGTTACGTTACAGCCTTATTCTAAAATGGATTAAATAATTTGTTTTCCTCAATCTACACACACAATACCCCATAACCACAAAAACAGGTTTTTAGAAATGTTTGCTAATTTATAAAAAATATATATTTTTTAATTAAATATCACATTTACGTAAGTATTCAGACCCTTTACTTTGTTGAAGCACCTTTGGCAGCGATTACAGACTCAAGTCTTTTGGGGTATGATGCTACAAGCATTGCAAACCTTTATTTGGGGAGTTTCTCCCATTCCTCTCTGCAGATCCTCTTAAGCTCTGTCAGGTTGGATGGGGAGCATTGCTGCACAGCTATTTTCAGGTCTCTACAGAGACGTTCGATAGGATTCAAGTCCGGGCGCTGTCTGGGCCACTTAAGGACATTCAGAGACTTGTCCCGAAGCTACTCCTGCGTTGTCTTGGCTGTGTGCTTAGGGTCGTTGTCCTGTTGGAAGGTGAACCTTCACCCCAGTCTGAGGTTCTGAGCGCTCTGGAGCAGGACTTCATCAAGGATCTCTCTGTACTTTCCTCCGTTCATCTTTGCCTCTATCCTGACTAGTCTCCCAGTCCCTGCCGCTGAAAACCATCCCCACAGCATGATGCTGCCACCACCATGCTTCTCCATAGGGATGCTGCCACCACCATGCTTCACCATAGGGATGCTGCCACCACCATGCATCACCATAGGGATGGTGCCACCACCATTTCTTCACCATAGGGATGGTGCCACCACCATTTCTTCTCCATAGGGATGCTGCCACCACCATGCTTCACCATAGGGATGCTGCCACCACCATGCTTCACCATAGGGATGCTGCCACCACCATGCATCACCATAGGGATGGTGCCACCACCATTTCTTCACCATAGGGATGCTGCCACCACCATGCTTCTCCATAGGGATGCTGCCACCACCATGCTTCACCATAGGGATGCTGCCACCACCATGCTTCACCATAGGGATGCTGCCACCACCATGCTTCACCATAGGGATGGTGCCACCACCATTTCTTCACCATAGGGATGGTGCCACCACCATGCTTCTCCATAGGGATGCTGCCACCACCATGCTTCACCATAGGGATGCTGCCACCACCATGCTTCACCATAGGGATGCTGCCACCACCATTTCTTCACCATAGGGATGGTGCCACCACCATGCTTCTCCATAGGGATGGTGCCACCACCATGCTTCTCCATAGGGATGGTGCCACCACCATGCTTCTCCATAGGGATGCTGCCACCACCATGCTTCACCATAGGGATGGTGCCAGGTTTCCTCCAGACGTGACGCAAGGCATTCAAGCCAACGAGTTCAATCTTGCTTTCATCAGACCAGAGAATCTTGTTTCTCATTGTCTGAGATGGCAAACTCCAAGCAGGGCTGTCATGTGCCTTTCTAAAGCAACTCTATAGAGCTCAGTGTGACCATTGGGTTCTTGGTCACCTCCCTGACCAAGGCCCTTCTCCCCCGATTGCTCAGTTTGGCCGGGCGGCCAGCTCTAGGAAGAGTCTTGGTGGTTCCAAACTTCTTCCATTTAAGAATGATGGAGGCCACTGTGTTCTTGGGGACCTTCAATGCTGCAGATATGTTTTTGTACCCTTCCCCAGGTCTGTGCCTCGACACAATCCTGTCACGGAGTTCTACGGACAATTCCTTCGACCTCACGGCTTGGTTTTTGCTCTGACCTGCACTGTCAACTGTGGGACTTTATATAGACAGGTGTTTGCCTTTACAAATCATGTCCAATCAATTGAATTGACCACAGGTGGACTCCACAATCAAGTTGTAGAAACATCTCAAGGATGATCAATGGAAACAGGATGCACCTGAGCTCAATTTCCTGTCTCATGGCAAAGGGTCTGAATACTTATTTACATAAGGTATTTCTGTTTTTATTTTTAATACGTTGGCAAACTTTTATGGGGTATTCTGTGTAGATTGTGGAGGATTTTTATTTTGTTTGTATAATAAGGCTGTAACATAACAAAATGTGGAAAAAGTCAAGGGCCTGAATACTCCTCACTGTATTTGACTTTCCGGTTGGTCGTAAATACATTAGGTTCTGCGCATAAACATTGGAATTTTACACCATTTGATGGAATAAATATGTGGGCCAGATAATTATTGTAAAATAATGTGTTTTCAACGACTTACCTAGTTAAACAAAGGTGAAATAAATAAATACGTTTTAGAAGTGAGGTAATCAGTCAATACAGCCATCAACTTGAACCCGGATCTGTTGTAGATCAGTGAGAGGAAGATGGGGACTCTGGATGCCTGTCACGCAGCCCGCCTGCGAGTCTTGTGACAGTCGCCGAGTCTGCATCGGCAGAACGCCCCGTGCTGTGCGTCTCTCTGACAGAACCCGTCAACAATGAAAGCCTGTGTGTGTTTTCACCCCACTGCATGACACTCGGCATCCCATAACGTCTCTGTCTCCTCGCTGTTGACTGTTCTCTATCTCCTCCCTGTTCTCTGTCTCCTCCCTGTTGACTGTTCTCTGTCTCCTCCCTGTTGACTGTTCTCTGTCTCCTCCCTGTTGACTGTTCTCTGTCTCCTCCCTGTTCTCTGTCTCCTCCCTGTTCTCTGTCTCCTCCCTGTTCTCTGTCTCCTCCCTGTTGACTGTTCTCTGTCTCCTCCCTGTTGACTGTTCTCTGTCTCCTCCCTGTTGACTGTTCTCTGTCTCCTCCCTGTTGACTGTTCTCTGTCTCCTCCCTGTTGACTGTCTCCTCCCTGTTGACTGTCTCCTCCCTGTTGACTGTCTCCTCCCTGTTCTCTGTCTCCTCCCTGTTCTCTGTCTCCTCCCTGTTCTCTGTCTCCTCCCTGTTCTCTGTCTCCTCCCTGTTGACTGTTCTCTGTCTCCTCACTGTTGACTGTTCTGTCTCCTCCCTGTTGACTGTTCTCTGTCTCCTCCCTGTTGACTGTTCTCTGTCTCCTCCCTGTTGACTGTTCTCTGTCTCCTCCCTGTTCTCTGTCTCCTCACTGTTGACTGTTCTCTGTCTCCTCCCTGTTCTCTGTCTCCTCCCTGTTGACTGTTCTCTGTCTCCTCCCTGTTGACTGTTCTCTGTCTCCTCACTGTTGACTGTTCTCTGTCTCCTCCCTGTTGACTGTTCTGTCTCCTCCCTGTTCTGTCTCCTCCCTGTTCTCTGTCTCCTCACTGTTGACTGTTCTCTGTCTCCTCCCTGTTCTCTGTCTCCTCCCTGTTGACTGTTCTCTGTCTCCTCCCTGTTGACTGTTCTCTGTCTCCTCACTGTTGACTGTTCTCTGTCTCCTCCCTGTTGACTGTTCTCTGTCTCCTCCCTGTTCTCTGTCTCCTCACTGTTGACTGTTCTCTGTCTCCTCCCTGTTCTGTCTCCTCACTGTTGACTGTTCTCTGTCTCCTCACTGTTGACTGTTCTCTGTCTCCTCACTGTTGACTGTTCTCTGTCTCCTCGCTGTTGACTGTTCTCTGTCTCCTCCCTGTTGACTGTTCTCTGTCTCCTCCCTGTTGACTGTTCTGTCTCCTCACTGTTCTCTGTCTCCTCACTGTTCTCTGTCTCCTCCCTGTTGACTGTTCTCTGTCTCCTCCCTGTTGACTGTTCTCTGTCTCCTCCCTGTTCTCTGTCTCCTCCCTGTTCTCTGTCTCCTCCCTGTTGACTGTTCTCTGTCTCCTCACTGTTGACTGTTCTCTGTCTCCTCCCTGTTGACTGTTCTCTGTCTCCTCCCTGTTCTCTGTCTCCTCCCTGTTGACTGTTCTCTGTCTCCTCACTGTTGACTGTTCTCTGTCTCCTCGCTGTTGACTGTTCTGTCTCCTCGCTGTTGACTGTTCTCTGCATCTCTGTCTCCTCCCTGCTGACTGTTCTCTGTCTCCTCACTGTTGACTGTTCTCTGCATTCCATAACATCGCTGTCTCCTCACTGTTGACTGTTCTCTGCATCCCACAACATCTCTGTCTCCTCACTGTTGACTGTTCTCTGCATCCCACAACATCTCTGTCTCCTCACTGTTGACTGTTCTCTGCATCCCACAACATCTCTGTCTCCTCACTGTTGACTGTTCTCTGCATCCCACAACATCTGTCTCCTCGCTGTTGACTGTTCTCTGCAACTATTGTTTTTGTTCTTCCAAACTGTCGTCTTGTTTTTCTAAACTGACCCCCCCATCTTCTTTCTCCTTCTTCTCTTCTCTTCTTTCTCTACGCAGATGGAGGAGAAGTCAGTAAACTCTCTTTTTACTTCCTTTTTACTTGAATGTTAAATCATTAGTTTTCCTGTCAGTATCTGAGCTAGTGGTTTAGTAATGCTTAGTGAAGGTCTTTTTCTTACCAGTAGTAACAGTAACATAATTTCATTGATCATTGACTAATCATTCATTCTTCAGAATTCTTCATCTAACAGTATTTATTTCTTTCTCATGTAATTTCTTGTCCGTTATGTCTTCTCTTCTCCTCTTCCACCTGCCCTCCCTCCCTCTTCTCTTCGTCTCCCTCCTTCCTCCTACCACTTCTCCCCTTTCCTTCCTCCCTCCCTCCTCTTCCTCCTCCCCCCTACAGAGAGGATCAGCCTTTGTATGACCACCAGAATTACCAACACGAGAAGTAAGAGATAGATACATTACGTTCCAGCCTGTTTGACCGCTGGTCACTAGACGGCCATGTTAGAGAGAACATACTGACACGGTGTCAGACGGCCATGTTAGAGAGGACATACTGACACGGTGTCAGACGGCCATGTTAGAGAGGACATATTGACACGGTGTCAGACGGCCATGTTAGAGAGGACATACTGACACGGTGTCAGACGGCCATGTTAGAGAGAACATACTGACACGGTGTCACTCGGCCATGTTAGAGAGAACATACTGACACGGTGTCAGACGGCCATGTTAGAGAGGACATACTGACACGGTGTCAGACGGCCATGTTAGAGAGAACATACTGACACGGTGTCAGACGGCCATGTTAGAGAGCACATACTGACACGGTGTCAGACGGCCATGTTAGAGAGGACATACTGACACGGTGTCAGACGGCCATGTTAGAGAGAACATACTGACACGGTGTCAGACGGCCATGTTAGAGAGCACATACTGACACGGTGTCAGACGGCCATGTTAGAGAGCACATACTGACACGGTGTCAGACGGCCATGTTAGAGAGCACATACTGACACGGTGTCAGACGGCCATGTTAGAGAGCACATACTGACACGGTGTCAGACGGCCATGTTAGAGAGCACATACTGACACGGTGTCAGACGGCCATGTTAGAGAGGACATATTGACACGGTGTCAGACGGCCATGTTAGAGAGGACATATTGACACGGTGTCAGACGGCCATGTTAGAGAGGACATATTGACACGGTGTCAGACGGCCATGTTAGAGAGAACATACTGACACGGTGTCAGACGGCCATGTTAGAGAGGACATATTGACACGGTGTCAGACGGCCATGTTAGAGAGGACATATTGACACGGTGTCAGACGGCCATGTTAGAGAGGACATACTGACACGGTGTCAGACGGCCATGTTAGAGAGGACATACTGACACGGTGTCAGACGGCCATGTTAGAGAGGACATACTGACACGGTGTCAGACGGCCATGTTAGAGAGGACATACTGACACGGTGTCAGACGGCCATGTTAGAGAGGACATATTGACACGGTGTCAGACGGCCATGTTAGAGAGGACATACTGACACGGTGTCAGACGGCCATGTTAGAGAGGACATACTGACACGGTGTCAGACGGCCATGTTAGAGAGGACATATTGACACGGTGTCAGACGGCCATGTTAGAGAGGACATACTGACACGGTGTCAGACGGCCATGATAGAGAGGACATATTGACACGGTGTCAGACGGCCATGTTAGAGAGGACATACTGACACGGTGTCAGACGGCCATGTTAGAGAGGACATATTGACACGGTGTCAGACGGCCATGTTAGAGAGGACATATTGGTATGGTGTTAGAGAGGACATATTGGAGGACAAACAGTACCAGTCAAAAGTTTGGACACACCTTCTCAAGGGTTTTTATTTATTTTTACTATTTTCTAACTTGTAGAATAATAGTCAAGACATCAAAACTATGAAATAACACATATGGAATCATGTAGTAACCAAAAAAGTGTAAAATAATCAAAATATATGTTTTATATTTGAGATTCTTCAAAGTATCCACCCTTTGCCTTGATGACAGCTTTACACACTTGGCATTCTCTCAACCATGAGGTAGTCACCTGGAATGTATTTCAATTAACAGATGTGCCTTGTTAAAAGTTAATTTGTGGATTTTCTTTCCTTAATGTATTTGAGCCATTCAGTTGTGTTATGACAAGGTAGGGTTGGTATACAGAAGATAGCTCTATTAGGTTAAAGAACAAATCCATATTATGGCAAGAACGGCTCAAATAAGCGAAGAGAACTGACAGTCCGTCATTACTTTAAGTAAGTCAATCTGGAAAATTTCAAGAACTTTGAGTTCAAGTAACAGACACATCTCAACATCAACTGTTCAGAGGAGACTGAGTGAATCAGGCCTTCATGGTCAAAATACTGCAAAGAAACCACTACTAAAGGACACTAACAGGAAGAAGAGACTTGCTTGGGCCAAGAAACACGAGCAATGGACATTAGACCGGTGGAAATCTGTCCTTTGGTCTGAGTCCAAATTTGATATTTTTTGTTCTAACCGCCGTGTCTTTGTGAGATGCAGAGCAGGTGAACGGATAATCTCTGCATGTGTGGTTCCCACCGTGAAGCATGGAGGAGGAGGAGGTGTGACGGTGTGGGGGTGCTCTTCTGGTGACACTGTCAAGGATTTATATAGAAATCAAGGCACACTTAACCAGCATGGCTACCACAGCATTCAGCAGCGACATGCCATCCCATCTGGTTTGAACAGTGGGACTATCATGTGTTTTTCAACAGGACAATGACCCAACACACAGGTTGTGTAAGGTCTACTTGACCAAGAAGGAAAGGACCTGGCCTCCACAATCACCCGACCTCAACCCAATTGAGATGGTTTGGGATGAGTTGGACTGTAGAGTGAAGATAAATCACCCAACAAGTGCTGAGCAAATGTGTAAACACCTTCAAGACTGTTGGAAAAGCATTCCAGGTGAAGCTGGTTTAGAGAATGCCAAGTGTGTACAAAGTTCATCAAGGCAAAGGGTGGCTACATTGAAGAATCTAAAATATCTTTTGATTTGTTCAACACTTTTTTTTGGTTGCTACATGATTCCATATCTAGAAAATAGTAAAAAAAAAAAAAAAAAAAAAACCTTGATTGAGTCAGTGTGTCCAAACTTTTGACTGGTACTTTATGTCGGTTGAAAATGACAAGGGGATGCATCTGAAATGGCACCCTATCCCCTATGTAGTGCACTACTTTTGACCAAGGATATAGGGCTCGGGTTTGTTGGTTATGTACTGTATGTGTGTGTTTGATCATCTGCTAGTTTCATACTGTGTGTGTCCATACGTTCAATAATCAGTGCATGGTAGTGTTTTCTAATTATTAGCTCTCATTCTTTGCTTGCACGTCGCTGTGCTCCGGTCATGGTGGTTTCAACCACGTGATAACGTCATTTCTGTGTAGGCACGGTTTGTTACGTTAACGTTGTGGGAAACTTGCGTGTGTACTGTGCATGGTCCGTTAAACGTTATATTAACATTGTGGTGACATGGGGTGTGTACTAGGCACGGTCTGCGGGTGGATGGCATCCCCATGTTCATCCCCAACGACCGCAGCAAGAAGAGGCTGATTGAGGACACTCAGGATTGGCAGCCCCGCACAGGCACCACCCAGTCCCGCTCCTTCCGCATGCTGGCCCAGCTCACAGGCACCGACTACAGTAAGTCAGAGAGGGTGAGAGAGCGAGGTCGGAAAGGGTCCGAGAGGGTGAGAGAGCAAGGTCGGAGAGGGTGAGGGAGCGAGGTCGGAGAGGGTGAGGGAGCGAGGTCGGAGAGGGTGAGGGAGCGAGGTCGGACAGGGTGAGGGAGCGAGGTCGGACAGGGTGAGGGAGCGAGGTCGGACAGGGTGAGGGAGCGAGGTCGGACAGGGTGAGGGAGCGAGGTCGGACAGGGTGAGGGAGCGAGGTCGGAGAGGGTGAGGGAGCGAGGTCGGAGAGGGTGAGGGAGCGAGGTCGGAGAGGGTGAGGGAGCGAGGTCGGAGAGGGTGAGGGAGCGAGGTCGGAGAGGGTGAGGGAGCGAGGTCGGAGAGGGTGAGGGAGCGAGGTCGGAGAGGGTGAGGGAGCGAGGTCGGAGAGGGTGAGGGAGCGAGGTCGGAGAGGGTGAGGGAGCGAGGTCGGAGAGGGTGAGGGAGCGAGGTCGGAGAGGGTGAGGGAGCGAGGTCGGAGAGGGTGAGGGAGCGAGGTCGGAGAGGGTGAGGGAGCGAGGTCGGAGAGGGTGAGGGAGCGAAGTGAGAGCGAGGTCAGGGGAGGAGGTTGTCAGTGGTCGAGAGGGGGAGAGTGAGTGATGTGGACAATGTCCTTTGGGAGTTCTGATTCCCCCTGGGAGTTCTGATTCCCCCTGGGAGTTCTGATTCCCCCTGGGAGTTCTGATTCCCCCTGGGAGTTCTGATTCCCCCTGGGAGTTCTGATTTCCTCTGGGAGTTCTGATTTCCTCTGGGAGTTCTGATTCCCCCTGGGAGTTCTGATTCCCCCTGGGAGTTCTGATTCCCTCTGGGAGTTCTGATTCCCTCTGGGAGTTCTGATTCCCCCTGGGAGTTCTGATTCCCCCTGGGAGTTCTGATTCCCCCTGGGAGTTCTGATTCCCCCTGGGAGTTCTGATTCCCCCTGGGAGTTCTGATTCCCCCTGGGAGTTCTGATTCCCTCTGGGAGTTCTGATTCCCTCTGGGAGTTCTGATTTCCTCTGGGAGTTCTGATTTCCTCTGGGAGTTCTGATTTCCTCTGGGAGTTCTGATTTCCCCTGGGAGTTCTGATTCCCCCTGGGAGTTCTGATTCCCTCTGGGAGTTCTGATTCCCTCTGGGAGTTCTGATTTCCCCTGGGAGTTCTGATTCCCCCTGGGAGTTCTGATTCCCTCTGGGAGTTCTGATTCCCCCTGGGAGTTCTGATTCCCCCTGGGAGTTCTGATTCCCCCTGGGAGTTCTGATTCCCCCTGGGAGTTCTGATTCCCCCTGGGCGCTCTGATACTGTGTCTCCCCCTGGCTCTCTCAGTGCAGGACCCAGACGACGAGACAATGAAGAGGGCCAGGTAAACACCCTGTGTGTTTATTAAGCTATGCCTGTGTGTGATGTTTACAGCTGACTCTGGTATAGTCTGTGTTACAGCCATCTTTAAGCTTCAGCATGTGGTTTGGTGTGTGTGAGTTATACAGGTGGTTTGGTGTGTGTGTGTTATACAGGTGGTTTGATGTGTGTGTGTGTTATACAGGTGGTTTGGTGTGTGTGTGTTATACAGGTGGTTTGGTGTGTGTGTGTGTTATACAGGTGGTTTGGTGTGTGTGTGTGTGTTATACAGGTGGTTTGGTGTGTGTGTGTGTGTTATACAGGTGGTTTGGTGTGTGTGTGTGTGTTATACAGGTGGTTTGGTGTGTGTGTGTGTGTTATACAGGTGGTTTGGTGTGTGTGTGTGTGTTATACAGGTGGTTTGGTGTGTGTGTGTGTGAGTTATACAGGTGGTTTGGTGTGTGTGTGTTATACAGGTGGTTTGGTGTGTGTGAGGTATACAGGTGGTTTGGTGTGTGTGTGTGTGTGTGTGAGGTATACAGGTGGTTTGGTGTGTGTGTGTGTGTGAGGTATACAGGTGGTTTGGTGTGTGTGTGTGTGAGGTATACAGGTGGTTTGGTGTGTGTGTGTGTGTGAGGTATACAGGTGGTTTGGTGTGTGTGTGGTATACAGGTGGTTTGGTGTGTGTGTGTGTGTGTGAGGTATACAGGTGGTTTGGTGTGTGTGTGTGTGTGTGTGAGGTATACAGGTGGTTTGGTGTGTGTGTGTGTGTGTGAGGTATACAGGTGGTTTGGTGTGTGTGTGTGTTATACAGGTGGTTTGGTGTGTGTGTGTTATATACAGGTGGTTTGGTGTGTGTGTGTGTTATACAGGTGGTTTGGTGTGTGTGTGTGTGTGTGTGAGGTATACAGGTGGTTTGGTGTGTGTGTGTGTGTGTGTGTGAGGTATACAGGTGGTTTGGTGTGTGTGTGTGTGTGTGTTATACAGGTGGTTTGGTGTGTGTGTGTGTGTTATACAGGTGGTTTGGTGTGTGTGTGTGTGTGTGTGTTATACAGGTGGTTTGGTGTGTGTGTGTGTGTGTGTTATACAGGTGGTTTGGTGTGTGTGTGTTATACAGGTGGTTTGGTGTGTGTGTGTGTGTTATACAGGTGGTTTGGTGTGTGTGTGTGTGTTATACAGGTGGTTTGGTGTGTGTGTGTGTGTGAGGTATACAGGTGGTTTGGTGTGTGTGTGTGTTATACAGGTGGTTTGGTGTGTGTGTGTGTTATACAGGTGGTTTGGTGTGTGTGTGTGAGGTATACAGGTGGTTTGGTGTGTGTGTGTGAGGTATACAGGTGGTTTGGTGTGTGTGTGTGATTTATACAGGTGGTTTGGTGTGTGTGTGTGATTTATACAGGTGGTTTGGTGTGTGTGTGTGATTTATACAGGTGGTTTGGTGTGTGTGTGTGATTTATACAGGTGGTTTGGTGTGTGTGTGTGATTTATACAGGTGGTTTGGTGTGTGTGTGTGAGTTATACAGGTGGTTTGGTGTGTGAGTGATACAGGTGGTTTGGTGTGTGTGTGTGTGTGTGACGTATACAGGTGGTTTGGTGTGTGTGTGTGAGGTATACAGGTGGTTTGGTGTGTGAGTGATACAGGTGGTTTGGTGTGTGTGTGTGTGTGTGTGAGGTATACAGGTGGTTTGGTGTGTGTGTGTGAGGTATACAGGTGGTTTGGTGTGTGTGTGTGAGGTATATAGGTGGTTTGGTGTGTGTGTGTGTGTGTGTGTGTGTGTGTGTGTGTGTGAGGTATACAGGTGGTGTTCCAGGACCACTGTAGTAGATTTTCTCTGTCCCCATATTGAGTTGTGATGTAGTTTTATTTCCCGTTGCTTGGTGAATTATCTGTCTGTTAGAGATATTTGTCTTTATTCATTTCCTGTCACTTCTCTCTTCTCTTCTCTCTCGGGGTGGTTAGGGAAAAGTTCCTTACAGAGATTCAGAGCCCCCGTTACGCCCGTCTGAGGGACTGGCACCACGAAAGGTCCGCACGGGCCCTCAACATCAAGTCCTGAGCATCACCATGGCAACGTGCAACGCAGGGCCGGGCCTGAGCCCTAGCGATCGATAGCCATCAGAACGACGACAAAGACTAAAACGACAATAGCCCGACCAACAAGACGACAACAAACACCACAGACGACGACAACACCCCCCCCCCCAGACGACAACACGCCTCCCCCCCCAGACGACAACACGCCTCCCCCCCCAGACGACAACACGCCTCCCCCCCCAGACGACAACACGCCCCCCCCCCAGACGACAACACGCCCCCCCCCCAGACGACAACACGCCCCCCCCCCCAGACGACAACACGCCCCCCCCCCCCAGACGACAACACGCCCCCCCCCCAGACGACAACACGCCCCCCCCCAGACGACAACACGCCCCCCCCCCCCAGACGACAACACGCCCCCCCCCCCAGACGACAACACGCCCCCCCCCAGACGACAACACGCCCCCCCCCCCCAGACGACAACACGCCCCCCCCACACACGCCCCCCCCCCCCCCCCCCCCCCCCCCGACGACAACGCACCCCCCTCCCAGACGACAACACGCCCCCCGCCCCCCCCCCAGACGACAACACGCCCCCCCCCCAGACGACAACACGCACCCCCCAGACATACAGAGGAGGAAGAAAAAATAAGTAAAAAAGTAAAATAAAATAATAAAGATATAATTAACAAAGGAACCTATGATCACTAAGCCATACGTGGAACCATTGCATACTGAGCCTGTCTGACTCTTAGATTCTCCTTGACTTGATGAGTTAGTGTTGATACCAGCTTGTCGATCACCTTGTGTTTGTTACAGACCTGGGGCCAACGCATACGTCAAATACGATTGATTGATTGATCAAAAACCTGAGG
>NC_074670.1:84118711-84123711 GCF_029448725.1 Salvelinus fontinalis
CAAAGATTTCAAGACTAAAATGTGTAACTAGTAGCCTACAATAACACTCCAGGTAAAAATACACTTGATCCTTGTCCTACATCCTAATTCGACTTTGGTGCAGGTCAAATCAAATCAAATGTATTTATATAGCCCTTCGTACATCAGCTGATATCTCAAAGTGCTGTACAGAAACCCAGCATAAAACCCCAAACAGCAAGCAAAGTAGGTGTAGAAGCACGGTGGCTAGGAAAAACTCCCTAGAAAGGCCAAAACCTAGGAAGAAACCTAGAGAGGAACCAGGCTATGAGGGGTGGCCAGTCCTCTTCTGGCTGTGCCGGGTGGAGATTATAACAGAACTATGCCAAGATGTTCAAATGTTGTCCTGTTGTTCTTCACATTACCGTTTCTGGTAAACACACACTATATCAAATAAAATCTACGTTTATTTGTCACATCCACAGGATACAGAAGGTGTAAACGGTACAGTGAAACGGTTACTTGCATAGTAGCAATGTCAAAAATAGTGTCCAGATGATAAAACTATTTTATAATTATTAAATGATGCACAGCATTCTCAAGACACTTGTCCAAGTTGATGGTTCATGTCAAAGAAATGGATGTTTCAGAGGGAACACTGCTCAACTGACGACCGTGGTCAGCCTGCAGGCGCCAGGCCCGCCACAAGGAGTCACTAGAGCACAATGAGCCAAGTCAACCCTCCCCTAACCCTGATGACGCTGGGCCAATTGTGCGCTGCCCTATGGGACTCCCGGTCACGACACAGCCTGGGATCAAACCCGAGCCTGTAGTGACGCCTCTAGCACTGCAGTGCCTTACACCGCTGCGCCACTTAGTAGGCCATATATATATATATTTATATATATTTATATATATATATTTATATATATATTTATATATATTTATATATATATATATATATTTATATATATATTTATATATATATTTATATTTATATATTTATATATATATTTATATATATATATATATTTATATTTATATATTTATATATATATATATTTTTATATATATATTTTTTATTTTTTTATTTTATTATTAACCCTAAATCAGGGATTTCCTGAGTCTGATTTAATGTTCATGTCACAATCGTCCTTCAGAAAGTAGCCCAGCACAGCTTTTCCCCACCTATCTTAGTCGATAGCGTCTGCTAAATTCTGGGCAGCTATGCTGTTGAGAGCAGTAGCAACACTTTTTCTGTTCTCTGTATGACTATCGTTATATCGTTCAAACAAGGACGATCTACACATACTGACTAGCTCATGTTATAGACAGAAGTGTGTTACATGGCCGACCAATCCGAACTCATATCTCAGCATGTCCAGCCCATCCATTTATCTCAGCCAGTCATGGCAAGAGGAAAAGGTTCCTGTCTTTTTTTCCCCCCGGGGGCTAAACCAACTAGGCTTGTAATATTAACCATTTTACTTGTATTTAAAGGTGGCATACAAGTTAGTTATTAAGGCACATCAGAGGTCACGTTTCAGTCTCTCCTCTTTTCTTTCCTTCCGCTTCTCCTCGTCTCCTCTCTCCTCCTCCTCTACTATTTTTGTTGGGCTAAAAAATTAAAACCGCTTGGCCTGTTGCTGACCCCTACTCTACAGACTTCGGTCAATCTGCTGTTTGGAGGAATATGACTTGATCACAACAATTCCCAGTCCACCTTCTATTACCTTTCCTTTCTGTAAGTAGTGGTATAGGCACAGAGAGATCTGAAATTAAGGAACAATGGATTTACCATTTTATGCTCCTTCGATTAAAAAAAATTCAATAAAATGCACTCCGAACTCACTCCATGATGATGACGTCAGACACTGCTGCCATTCTACCTCTTCTGAGTCACCATGGTAACCCTATAGCACCTGTTCCTAAGGAAGTGTGTGTTTCTTCCCAGCATCAAGGCGTCTCGGTCACCTGCTAAGGCCCAGACCCAGACAGCCGACAAACCTGACGGTGAGTTACTGGAGGTCAGAGTTCAAATGACAGGGATGCTGGTAATTTAACATACAAAATCCAAGCCTTTATTTAGTAGTTAGATGCATTATAACATGCTATAAGCATTGAAATATGCATTATAGCATGAGCTATAAGCATAGTAATATATTGTAACATGTGCTATAAGCATCCATACTATATGAGTCTTCCTGTTTGTGTTGTATTAATACATTTCTCTGGGTTCCTCAGCCTCTAAGGCTCCAGTCAACTCTGGTCCCAAGGTGCGTCCTCCGTGGGTGACTGACCCAGGTTTCGCTGACCGTTACGCCCCAGACAAGACCAGTACGGTTCTGACCCAGCACAGGCAGCCGGCCCAGCCTACGCCCATGCAGAACCGCTCCTCTATCCTACAGGCAGCTCAGCAGGCACCCGAGGACAGCGGAAGGACCCCTCTCTGTGGAGCCTGCAAAAAGATCATTAGGTGGGAACCATATGATTATATTGCCCCCTGTCTGTTAGATTAATAACTGCAAGGCCTTTATTTACTACTGCCCCCTGTCTGTTATATTAATAACTGCAAGGCCTTTATTTACTACTGCCCCCTGCCTGATTAATAACTGCAATGCAGTTTACTACTGCCCCCTGTCTGTTATATATATATATATATATAACACTAGAGCTTGCCAAGCCTGAAACGTCACCCAATTCCTTAAAATATTATATAAATATTGCAAAACGTTTGAACAAAACCCTGAATGTCAAATTAGCCCCCTATTGGATCAATACAGCAATGCTGTTCCCTACATGAGTTCTAGGTGAAAAAGTAGCGTCGTGTATAGAGAATAAACTCTATAGACTTTACTGGACCGAACTGCTAAGCCCTGATTTACTAGACCATGTGACCCATCATTTCATAATAGACTAGGTTTACTGGACCGAACTGCTAAGCCCTGATTTACTAGACCATGTGACCCATCATTTCATAATAGACTAGGTTTACTGGACCGAACTGCTAAGCCCTGATTTACTAGACCATGTGACCCATCATTTCATAATAGACTAGGTTTACTGGACCGAACTGCTAAGCCCTGATTTACTAGACCATGTGACCCATCATTTCATAATAGACTAGGTTTACTGGACCGAACTGCTAAGCCCTGATTTACTAGACCATGTGACCCATCATTTCATAATAGACTAGGTTTACTGGACCGAACTGCTAAGCCCTGATTTACTAGACCATGTGACCCATCATTTCATAATAGACTAGGTTTACTGGATCTGATTTCCTAGACCATGTGACCTGACCAGGTAATACTCTTGGTAATTTATAGAACCTCATTTATTCTTCAAATAAAAATAACTGATAATGACCTGACACCATCTGACAGTTAAGTAGTTATAATGTACATACAGTAAGTCATGTCTGTGATGGTAGGATCACTATTTTCCATTATAGAGAGCTGTGCCAAGATACCTCTGTTACTCTCAGCTGGGCTTATCTAACTGGTGTTTACGTTGTGTGTCTGTGTGTCTGTGTGTCTGTGTGTCTGTGTGTGTGTCTGTGTGTCTGTGTGTCTGTGTGTCTGTGTGTCTGTGTGTGTGTGTGTGTGTGTAGGGGCCGGTACCTGGTGGCGCTGGGTCAGTCCTGGCACCCAGAAGAGTTCCAGTGTTCCCAGTGTAAGGTGCTGTTGGATGAGGGAGGATTCTTTGAGGAGAGGGGCTCAGTCTTCTGCACCAAGTGTTATGATAACCGCTACGCTCCCAACTGTGCCAAATGCAAGAAGATTATCATAGGGGTAAGATCTCTACTGTCTGTCTACCGTCATCTATGAGAATACTGTGTAATGTAGACCACAGGCTAGTTTAGCAGGACAGGTCTACCGTCATCTATGAGAATACTGTGGAATGTAGACCACAAGCTAGTTTAGCAGGACAGGTCTACCGTCATCTATGAGAATACTGTGGAATGTAGACCACAGGCTAGTTTAGCAGGACAGGTCTACCATCTATGAGAATACTGTGTAATGTAGACCACAAGCCAGTTTAGCAGGACAGGTCTACCATCTATGAGAATACTGTGTAATGTAGACCACAAGCCAGTTTAGCAGGACAGGTCTACCATCTATGAGAATACTGTGTAATGTAGACCACAAGCTAGTTTAGCAGGACAGGTCTACCATCTATGAGAATACTGTGTAATGTAGACCACAAGCTAGTTTAGCAGGACAGGTCTACCATCATCTATGAGAATACTGTGTAATGTAGACCACAGGCTAGTTTAGCAGGACAGGTCTACCGTCATCTATGAGAATACTGTGGAAAGCTAGTTTAGCAGGACAGGTCTACCATCATCTATGAGAATACTGTGGAATGTAGACCACAGGCTAGTTTAGCAGGACAGGTCTACCATCATCTATGAGAATACTGTGGAATGTAGACCACAGGCTAGTTTAGCAGGACAGGTCTACCGTCATCTGAGAATACTGTGGAATGTAGACCACAAGCCAGTTTAGCAGGACAGGTCTACCGTCATCTATGAGAATACTGTGTAATGTAGACCACAGGCTAGTTTAGCAGGACAGGTCTACCGTCATCTATGAGAATACTGTGGAATGTAGACCACAAGCTAGTTTAGCAGGACAGGTCTACCATCTATGAGAATACAGTGGAATGCTAGTTTAGCAGGACAGGTCTACCATCATCTATGAGAATACAGTGGAATGCTAGTTTAGCAGGACAGGTCTACCATCATCTATGAGAATACAGTGTAATGCTAGTTTAGCAGGACAGGTCTACCATCATCTATGAGAATACAGTGTAATGCTAGTTTAGCAGGACAGGTCTACCATCATCTATGAGAATACAGTGTAATGCTAGTTTAGCAGGACAGGTCTACCATCATCTATGAGAATACAGTGTAATGCTAGTTTAGCAGGACAGGTCTACCATCATCATCTATGAGAATACTGTGGAATGCTAGTTTAGCAGGACAGGTCTACCATCTATGAGAATACAGTGTAATGCTAGTTTAGCAGGACAGGTCT
>NC_074670.1:84128711-84228393 GCF_029448725.1 Salvelinus fontinalis
CTGTGGAGCAATCTGCCCTCCTCCTCCCTTCACTACTGTGAAGCAATCTGCCCTCCTCCTCTCTCCTCCCTTCACTACTGTGAAGCAATCTGCCCTCCTCCTCTCTCCTCCCTTCACTACTGTGAAGCAATCTGCCCTCCTCCTCTCTCCTCCCTTCACTACTGTGAAGCAATCTGCCCTCCTCCTCTCTCCTCCCTTCACTACTGTGAAGCAATCTGCCCACCTCCTCTCTCCTCCCTTCACTACTGTGAAGCAATCTGCCCTCCTCCTCCCTTCACTACTGTGGAGCAATCTGCCCACCTCCTCTCTCCTCCCTTCACTACTGTGGAGCAATCTGCCCACCTCCTCTCTCCTCCCTTCACTACTGTGGAGCAATCTGCCCTCCTCCTCTCTCCTCCCTTCACTACTGTGGAGCAATCTGCCCACCTCCTCTCTCCTCCCTTCACTACTGTGGAGCAATCTGCCCACCTCCTCTCTCCTCCCTTCACTACTGTGGAGCAATCTGCCCACCTCCTCTCTCCTCCCTTCACTACTGTGGAGCAATCTGCCCTCCTCCTCTCTCCTCCCTTCACTACTGTGGAGCAATCTGCCCACCTCCTCTCTCCTCCCTTCACTACTGTGGAGCAATCTGCCCTCCTCCTCTCTCCTCCTTCACTACTGTGGAGCAATCTGCCCTCCTCCTCTCTCCTCCTTCACTACTGTGGAGCAATCTGCCCTCCTCCTCTCTCCTCCTTCACTACTGTGGAGCAATCTGCCCTCCTCCTCTCTCCTCCCTTCACTACTGTGGAGCAATCTGCCCTCCTCCTCTCTCCTCCCTTCACTACTGTGGAGCAATCTGCCCTCCTCCTCTCTCCTCCTTCACTACTGTGGAGCAATCTGCCCTCCTCCTCCCTTCACTACTGTGGAGCAATCTGCCCTCCTCCTCTCTCCTCCTTCACTACTGTGGAGCAATCTGCCCTCCTCCTCTCTCCTCCCTTCACTACTGTGAAGCAATCTGCCCACCTCCTCTCTCCTCCCTTCACTACTGTGAAGCAATCTGCCCTCCTCCTCCCTTCACTACTGTGAAGCAATCTGCCCTCCTCCTCTCTCCTCCCTTCACTACTGTGGAGCAATCTGCCCACCTCCTCTCTCCTCCTTCACTACTGTGGAGCAATCTGCCCACCTCCTCTCTCCTCCTTCACTACTGTGGAGCAATCTGCCCTCCTCCTCTCTCCTCCTTCACTACTGTGGAGCAATCTGCCCACCTCCTCTCTCCTCCCTTCACTACTGTGGAGCAATCTGCCCACCTCCTCTCTCCTCCCTTCACTACTGTGGAGCAATCTGCCCACCTCCTCTCTCCTCCCTTCACTACTGTGGAGCAATCTGCCCTCCTCCTCTCTCCTCCCTTCACTACTGTGGAGCAATCTGCCCACCTCCTCTCTCCTCCCTTCACTACTGTGGAGCAATCTGCCCACCTCCTCTCTCCTCCCTTCACTACTGTGGAGCAATCTGCCCACCTCCTCTCTCCTCCCTTCACTACTGTGGAGCAATCTGCCCTCCTCCTCTCTCCTCCCTTCACTACTGTGGAGCAATCTGCCCACCTCCTCTCTCCTCCCTTCACTACTGTGGAGCAATCTGCCCTCCTCCTCTCTCCTCCCTTCACTACTGTGGAGCAATCTGCCCTCCTCCTCTCTCCTCCTTCACTACTGTGGAGCAATCTGCCCTCCTCCTCTCTCCTCCTTCACTACTGTGGAGCAATCTGCCCTCCTCCTCTCTCCTCCTTCACTACTGTGGAGCAATCTGCCCTCCTCCTCTCTCCTCCCTTCACTACTGTGGAGCAATCTGCCCTCCTCCTCTCTCCTCCCTTCACTACTGTGGAGCAATCTGCCCTCCTCCTCTCTCCTCCTTCACTACTGTGGAGCAATCTGCCCTCCTCCTCTCTCCTCCCTTCACTACTGTGAAGCAATCTGCCCTCCTCCTCTCTCCTCCTTCACTACCTGCAGCAACATCACTGATGTCCTCCCTTCACTACCTGCAGCAACATCCCTGATGTCCTCCTTCACTACCTTTAGCAACATCACTGATGTCCTCCTTCACTACCTGCAGCAATTTCCCTGATGTCCTCCTTCACTACCTTTAGCAACATCACTGATGTCCTCCTTCACTACCTGCAGCAATTTCCCTGATGTCCTCCTTCACTACCTTTAGCAACATCACTGATGTCCTCCTTCACTCCCTGCAGCAACATCTCTGATGTCCTCCTTCACTACCTGCAGCAACATCACTGATGTCCTCCCTTCACTACCTGCAGCAACATCCCTGATGTCCTCCTTCACTACCTGCAGCAACATCCCTGATGTCCTCCTTCACTACCTGCAGCAACATCACTGATGTCCTCCCTTCACTACCTGCAGCAACATCCCTGATGTCCTCCTTCACTACCTTTAGCAACATCACTGATGTCCTCCTTCACTCCCTGCAGCAACATCTCTGATGTCCTCCTTCACTACCTGCAGCAACATCACTGATGTCCTCCCTTCACTACCTGCAGCAACATCCCTGATGTCCTCCTTCACTACCTGCAGCAACATCCCTGATGTCCTCCTTCACTACCTGCAGCAACATCACTGATGTCCTCCTTCACTACCTGCAGCAACATCACTGATGTCCTCCCTTCACTACCTGCAGCAACATCCCTGATGTCCTCCTTCACTACCTGCAGCAACATCACTGATGTCCTCCCTTCACTACCTGCAGCAACATCCCTGATGTCCTCCTTCACTACCTGCAGCAACATCCCTGATGTCCTCCTTCACTACCTGCAGCAACATCACTGATGTCCTCCCTTCACTACCTGCAGCAACATCCCTGATGTCCTCCTTCACTACCTGCAGCAACATCTCTGATGTCCTCCTTCACTACCTGCAGCAACATCCCTGATGTCCTCCTTCACTACCTTTAGCAACATCCCTGATGTCCTCCTTCACTACCTGCAGCAACATCCCTGATGTCCTCCTTCACTACCTTTAGCAACATCCCTGATGTCCTCCTTCACTACCTGCAGCAATTTCCCTGATGTCCTCCTTCACTACCTGCAGCAACATCCCTGATGTCCTCCTTCACTACCTGCAGCAACATCCCTGATGTCCTCCTTCACTACCTGCAGCAATTTCCCTGATGTCCTCCTTCACTACCTGCAGCAACATCCCTGATGTCCTCCTTCACTACCTGCAGCAACATCCCTGATGTCCTCCTTCACTACCTGCAGCAATTTCCCTGATGTCCTCCTTTACTACCTGCAGCAATTTCCCTGATGTCCTCCTTCACTTTCTTTCTTTCTTATTTGATCCTTTGCTGATCTTCTACAGACCAAAACCTTACAGGGGAAAAAACGTTTTGCTGATGAATATGGTAACTCTTAACCCCTCTCTCTCCTCCACCCCCCCTCTCTCTCCTCCACCCCCCCTCTCTCTCCTCCACCCCCCCCTCTCTCTCCTCCACCCCCCCTCTCTCTCCTCCTGCCACCCCTCTCTCTCCTCCACGCCCCCCCCTCTCTCCTCCGCCCCCCCTCTCCCTCCTCCACCCCCCCTCTCTCTCCTCCACCCCCCCTCTCCCTCCTCCACCCCCCTCTCCCTCCTCCACCCCCCCTCTCTCCTCCACCCCCTCTCTCTCCTCCACCCCCCCTCTCTCTCCTCCACCCCCCCTCTCTCTCCTCCACTTCCCTGCTCCCTCGCCCTCCTCCACCCCCTCTCTCTCCTCCACCCCCCCTCTCTCTCCTCCACCCCCCCTCTCTCTCCTCCACCCCCCCTCTCTCTCCTCCACCCCCCCTCTCCCTCCTCCACCCCCCTCTCCCTCCTCCACCCCCCCTCTCTCCTCCACCCCCTCTCTCTCCTCCACCCCCCCTCTCTCTCCTCCACCCCCCCTCTCTCTCCTCCACCCCCCCTCTCTCTCCTCCACCCCCCCTCTCTCTCCCTGCAGATTATGAGAAGATGTTTGGTACTAAGTGTCACGGCTGTGACTTTAAGATCGACGCTGGGGACCGCTTCCTAGAGGCCTTGGGATACAGCTGGCACGACACCTGCTTCGTCTGCGCTGTAAGTCACTCTCCTGATTCACCTGGACCTCTGTCTACCTCACCTCTAACTACAGTTGAAGTCGGAAGTTTACGTACACTTAGGTTGGAGTCATTAAAACTAATTTTTCAACCACTCCACAAATTTCTTGTTATTTAACAAACTATAGTTTTGTCAAGTAGGATATGACATCTACTTTGTGCATGATTACAAGTCATTTTTCCAACATTTGTTTACAGATAGATTATTTCAGTTATAATTCACTGTATCACACTTCCAGTGGGTCAGAAGTTTACATACACTAAGTTGACTGTGTCTTTAAACAGCTTGGGACATTCCAGAAAATGATGTCATGGCTTTAGAAGCTTCTGATAGGCTAATTGACATCATTTGAGTCAATTGGAGGTTTACCTGTGGATGTATTTCAAGGCCTACCTTCAAACTCAGTGCCTCTTTGCTTGACATCATGGGAAAATTAAAAGAAATCAGCCAAGACCTCAGAAAATAAAATTGTAGACCTCCACAAGTCTGGTTCATCCTTGGGAGCAAATTCCAAATGCCTGAAGGTACCACGTTCATCTGTACCAACAATAGTACGCAAGTATAAACACCATGGGACCACGCAGCCGTCATACCGCTCAGGAAGGAGACCCGTTCTGTCTCCTAGAGATGAACGTACTTTGGTGTGAAAAGTGCAAATCAATCCCAGAACAACAGCAAAGGACCTTGTGAAGATGCTGGAGGATACAGGTACAAAAGTATCTATATCCACAGTAAAACGAGTCCTATATCGACATAACCTGAAAGGCCGCTCAGCAAGGAAGAAGCCACTGCTCCAAACCGCCATAAAAAGACAGACTACGGTTTGGACAACAAAGTTAAGGTATTGGAGTGGCCATCACAAAGTACGGACCTCAATCCTATAGAAAATGTGTGGGAAGAACTGAAAAAGCGTGTGTGAGCAAGGAGGCCTACAAACCTGACTCAATTACACCAGCTCTGTCAGGAGGAATGGGCCACAATTCACCCAACTTATTGTGGGATGCTTATGGAAGGCTACCTGAAACATTTGACCCAAGTTAAACAATTTAAAGGCAATGCTACCAAATACTAATTGAGTGTATGTAAACTTCTGACCCACTGGGAATGTGATGAAAGAAATAAAAGCTGAAATAAATCATTCTCTCAACTATTATTCCGACATTTCACATTCTTAAAATAAAGTGGTGATCCTAACTGACCTAAGACAGGACATTTTTACTAGGATTAAATGTCAGGAATTGTGAAAAACTGAGTTTAAATGTATTTGGCTCAGCTGTATGTAAACTTCCGACTTCAACTGTACCTTCGTCTCTGCCTGTCTCTGTTATGTCTCACCCCAGTCTCTCTGCCTGTCTCTGTTATGTCTCTCTGCCTGTCTCTGTTATGTCTCTCTACCTGTCTCTGTTATGTCTCTCTGCCTGTCTCTGTTATGTCTCACATCAGTCTCTCTACCTGTCTCTGTTATGTCTCTCTACCTGTCTCTGTTATGTCTCACCTCAGTCTCTCTGCCTGTCTCTGTTATGTCTCACATCAGTCTCTCTACCTGTCTCTGTTATGTCTCTCTACCTGTCTCTGTTATGTCTCACCTCAGTCTCTCTACCTGTCTCTGTTATGTCTCACCTCAGTCTCTCTACCTGTCTCTGTTATGTCTCACATCAGTCTCTCTACCTGTCTCTGTTATGTCTCTCTACCTGTCTCTGTTATGTCTCACCTCAGTCTCTCTGCCTGTCTCTGTTATGTCTCTCTGCCTGTCTCTGTTATGTCTCACCTCAGTCTCTCTACCTGTCTCTGTTATGTCTCTCCTCAGTCTCTCTGCCTGTCTCTGTTATGTCTCACCTCAGTCTCTCTGCCTGTCTCTGTTATGTCTCTCCTCAGTCTCTCTGCCTGTCTCTGTTATGTCTCTCTGCCTGTCTCTGTTATGTCTCTCCTCAGTCTCTCTGCCTGTCTCTGTTATGTCTCTCTACCTGTCTCTGTTATGTCTCACCTCAGTCTCTCTGCCTGTCTCTGTTATGTCTCTCTGCCTGTCTCTGTTATGTCTCTCCTCAGTCTCTCTGCCTGTCTCTGTTATGTCTCTCCTCAGTCTCTCTGCCTGTCTCTGTTATGTCTCTCTACCTGTCTCTGTTATGTCTCACCTCAGTCTCTCTGCCTGTCTCTGTTATGTCTCTCTACCTGTCTCTGTTATGTCTCACATCAGTCTCTCTGCCTGTCTCTGTTATGTCTCTCTGCCTGTCTCTCCTCAGTCTCTCTGCCTGTCTCTGTTATGTCTCTCCTCAGTCTCTCTGCCTGTCTCTGTTATGTCTCTCCTCAGTCTCTCTGCCTGTCTCTGTTATGTCTCTCTGCCTGTCTCTCCTCAGTCTCTCTGCCTGTCTCTGTTATGTCTCTCCTCAGTCTCTTTTGCCTGTCTCTGTTATGTCTCTCCTCAGTCTCTCTACCTGTCTCTGTTATGTCTCACCCCAGTCTCTCTGCCTGTCTCTGTTATGTCTCTCTGCCTGTCTCTGTTATGTCTCACCTCAGTCTCTCTGCCTGTCTCTGTTATGTCTCTCTGCCTGTCTCTGTTATGTCTCACCTCAGTCTCTCTGCCTGTCTCTGTTATGTCTCAGCCCAGTCTCTCTGCCTGTCTCTGTTATGTCTCTCTGCCTGTCTCTGTTATGTCTCTCTGCCTGTCTCTGTTATGTCTCTCTGCCTGTCTCACCTCAGTCTCTCTGCCTGTCTCTGTTATGTCTCACCTCAGTCTCTCTGCCTGTCTCTGTTATGTCTCAGCCCAGTCTCTCTGCCTGTCTCTGTTATGTCTCTCTGCCTGTCTCTGTTATGTCTCACCTCAGTCTCTCTACCTGTCTCTGTTATATCTCTCTGCCTGTCTCTGTTATGTCTCTCTGCCTGTCTCTGTTATGTCTCTCTGCCTGTCTCTGTTATGTCTCTCTGCCTGTCTCTGTTATGTCTCTCTGCCTGTCTCTGTTATGTCTCTCTGCCTGTCTCTCCTCAGTCTCTCTGCCTGTCTCTGTTATGTCTCTCCTCAGTCTCTCTGCCTGTCTCTGTTATGTCTCTCTTCAGTCTCTCTGCCTGTCTCTGTTATGTCTCTCTGCCTGTCTCTCCTCAGTCTGTCTGCCTGTCTCTCCTCAGTCTCTCTGCCTGTCTGTTATGTCTCTCCTCAGTCTCTCTACCTGTCTCTGTTATGTCTCTCTGCCTGTCTCACCTCAGTCTCTCTGCCTGTCTCTGTTATGTCTCACCCCAGTCTCTCTGCCTGTCTCTGTTATGTCTCTCTGCCTGTCTCTGTTATGTCTCTCTGCCTGTCTCTGTTATGTCTCACATCAGTCTCTCTGCCTGTCTCTGTTATGTCTCTCCTCAGTCTCTCTACCTGTCTCTGTTATGTCTCTCTGCCTGTCTCTCCTCAGTCTCTCTGCCTGTCTGTTATGTCTCACATCAGTCTCTCTGCCTGTCTCTGTTATGTCTCACATCAGTCTCTCTGCCTGTCTCACCTCAGTCTCTCTGCCTGTCTCTGTTATGTCTCTCCTCAGTCTCTCTGCCTGTCTCTGTTATGTCTCACCCCAGTCTCTCTGCCTGTCTCTGTTATGTCTCTCTGCCTGTCTCTGTTATGTCTCACATCAGTCTCTCTGCCTGTCTCTGTTATGTCTCTCCTCAGTCTCTCTGCCTGTCTCTGTTATGTCTCTCCTCAGTCTCTCTGCCTGTCTCTTTTATGTCTCACCTCAGTCTCTCTGCCTGTCTCTTTTATGTCTCACCTCAGTCTCTCTCTCTCCATCCCAGTTCTGCCAGATCAACCTGGAAGGGAAGACGTTCTACTCTAAGAAGGATAAGCCGCTGTGTAAAGGTCATGCCTTCGCTCCCGTCTGAGAGGGAGGGGGAGGTGGTTCAGAGGGGACAGGAACCCCCTCCCCATCTGAACCCTGAAGACCCTCAGTATCACGCAGCTCCAGCTACTCTCCACTCCACTGCAAACCAGACAGCTGTTCAGATCCTCACTATCGCTCAGCTACAGATGTGTTCAGATATACTTCTATCCCTGGACTTTTCAAATGCATCCGGTGCTGCTCTCTCCCACTGACTCCCCCCCTCCAACTGACCCACCCCCCCCCCCCCCCCCACTGGCTCCCTCCCACTGGCTCTCTCCCACTGGCCGCCCCCCCCCCCCCACTGGCTCCCTCCCACTGGCTCTCTCCCACTGCCACCCCCCCTCCCACTGCCCCCCCCCTCGCACTGCCCCCCCCCTCCCACTGCCCCCCCCCTCCCACTGCCCCCCCCCTCCCACTGCCCCCCGCCTCCCACTGCCCCCCCCCCCCCCTCCCACTGGCTCCCCCCCCCTTCCACTGGCCCCTCCAACAGGCTCCCCCCCACTTCCACTGCCCCCCCCCCTCCCACTGGCTCCCCCCCCCTCCCACTGACTCCCTCCCACTGACTCCCTCCCACTGACTCCCCCCCACTGACTCCCCCCCTCCCACTGACTCCCTCCCACTGACTCCCTCCCACTGACTCCCTCCCACTGACTCTCTCCCACTGACTCTCTCCCACTGACTCTCTCCCACTGACTCCCCCCCACTGACTCCCCCCCTCCCACTGACTCTCTCCCACTGACTCCCTCCCACTGACTCCCCCCACTGACTCCCCCCCTCCCACTGACTCTCTCCCACTGACTCCCCCCCTCCCACTGACTCCCCCCCTCCCACTGACTCCCCCCCTCCCACTGACTCCCTCCCACTGACTCCCTCCCACTGACTCCCTCCCACTGACTCCCCCCCCTCCCACTGACTCCCCCCCCCCTCCCACTGACTCCCCCCCACTGACCCCCCCCCCCCTCCCACTGACTCCCCCCCACTGACTCCCCCCCTCCCACTGACTCCCTCCCACTGACTCCCCCCCACTGACTCCCCCCCTCCCACTGACTCTCTCCCACTGACTCTCTCCCACTGACTCTCTCCCACTGACTCTCTCCCACTGACCCCCCCCTCCCACTGACTCCCCCCCACTGACCCCCCCCCCCTCCCACTGACTCCCCCCCACTGACTCCCCCCCTCCCACTGACTTCCTCCCACTGACTCTCTCCCACTGACTCCCCCCACTGACTCCCCCCCTCCCACTGACTCCCTCCCACTGACCCCCCCCCCCCCCTCCCACTGACTCCCCCCCACTGACTCCCCCCCTCCCACTGACTCTCTCCCACTGACTCTCTCCCACTGACTCTCTCCCACTGACTCCCTCCCTCCCACTGACTCCCCCCCTCCCACTGACTCTCTCCCACTGACTCCCTCCCTCCCACTGACTCCCTCCCTCCCACTGACTCCCTCCCTCCCACTGACTCCCTCCCATTGACTCCCTCCCACTGACTCTCTCCCACTGACTCTCTCCCACTGACTCTCTCCCACTGACTCTCTCCCACTGACTCTCTCCCACTGACTCTCTCCCACTGACTCTCTCCCACTGACTCTCTCCCACTGACTCCCTCCCACTGACTCTCTCCCACTGACTCCCCCCCTCCCACTGACTCTCTCCCACTGACTCCCCCCCTCCCACTGACTCCCCCCCTCCCACTGACTCTCTCCCACTGACTCTCTCCCACTGACTCTCTCCCACTGACTCTCTCCCACTGACTCCCTCCCACTGACTCTCTCCCACTGACTCTCTCCCACTGACTCCCTCCCTCCCACTGCCCCCCCCCCCATCCCACTGCCCCCCCCCTCCCACTGGCTCCCACTGCTGTCAGTCATACGTCCTGGTCTCTTAATCTAAGATCTGAAGGAATGTGATGTCAACCTTTTCCAACTAACTGCCGGTGTCTCTACTGTTGTTCGTCATAGCAGGTTACTCTAGTATCATATGTCATTTGTATAACGAGACATTTACTATCATGTGTAGTGTCATTTCAAGCCTTAGCCCAATGCTGTCTATCTCATGTATTACCAGTGAACCACTGAATATGAATATATATGTCATTCTCCCTCTGTGATTGTGATGCTAACCACTGTTGTTTGACAAGTCATTCTCTACTGCAGTGTGTCTAGTCTACTGTTTGGGCAGTGGCTGTTAGTTTGGTAAAATATCACAGCGTTTTCCAATCTCAACCTTTGTTCATTTCACTTCAACTGTTTTGTAAGTGTCTTCAAAGCTGAACCAACCGTTTAGTGGGTCATTTTCTAAGATGTTACATTTAGCTATCGCTCCACTACCGACTACATAAAGTCCCCTCCTAGTCTCTGGTCCGTTTGACACCCCTCTATACTGCAGTACTTAAGGTAATATAAGGGGCAACCTTACTACAGTACTTAAGGTAATATAAGGGGCAACCTTACTACAGTACTTAAGGTAATATAAGGGGCAACCTTACTACAGTACTTAAGGTAATATAAGGGGCAACCTTACTACTGTACTGTTGGTAATGGGCAACCTTACTACAGTACTTAAGGTAATATAAGGGGCAACCTTACTACAGTACTTAAGGTAATATAATGTTGTACTGTTGGTAATGGGCAACCTTACTGCTGCACTGTTGGTAATGGGCAACCTTACTGCAGTACTGTTGGTAATGGGCAACCTTACTGCTGCACTGTTGGTAATGGGCAACCTTACTGCTGCACTGTTGGTAATGGGCAACCTTACTGCTGCACTGTTGGTAATGGGCAACCTTACTCCTGTACTGTTGGTAATGGGCAACCTTACTGCAGTACTGTTGGTAATGGGCAACCTTACTGCAGTACTGTTGGTAATGGGCAACCTTACTACTGTACTGTTGGTAATGGGCAACCTTACTACTGTACTGTTGGTAATGGGCAACCTTACTACTGTACTGTTGGTAATGGGCAACCTTACTGCAGTACTGTTGGTAATGGGCAACCTTACTACTGTACTGTTGGTAATGGGCAACCTTACTACTGTACTGTTGGTAATGGGCAACCTTACTCCTGTACTGTTGGTAATGGGCAACCTTACTCCTGTACTGTTGGTAATGGGCAACCTTACTCCTGTACTGTTGGTAATGGGCAACCTTACTCCTGTACTGTTGGTAATGGGCAACCTTACTCCTGTACTGTTGGTAATGGGCAACCTTACTCCTGTACTGTTGGTAATGGGCAACCTTACTCCTGTACTGTTGGTAATGGGCAACCTTACTCCTGTACTGTTGGTAATGGGCAACCTTACTCCTGTACTGTTGGTAATGGGCAACCTTACTACAGTACTGTTGGTAATGGGCAACCTTACTGCAGTACTGTTGGTAATGGGCAACCTTACTGCAGTACTGTTGGTAATGGGCAACCTTACTGCAGTACTGTTGGTAATGGGCAACCTTACTACTGTACTGTTGGTAATGGGCAACCTTACTGCAGTACTGTTGGTAATGGGCAACCTTACTGCAGTACTGTTGGTAATGGGCAACCTTACTGCAGTACTGTTGGTAATGGGCAACCTTACTGCTGTACTGTTGGTAATGGGCAACCTTACTGCAGTACTGTTGGTAATGGGCAACCTTACTCCTGTACTGTTGGTAATGGGCAACCTTACTGCAGTACTGTTGGTAATGGGCAACCTTACTGCAGTACTGTTGGTAATGGGCAACCTTACTGCAGTACTGTTGGTAATGGGCAACCTTACTACTGTACTGTTGGTAATGGGCAACCTTACTACTGTACTGTTGGTAATGGGCAACCTTACTGCAGTACTGTTGGTAATGGGCAACCTTACTGCAGTACTGTTGGTAATGGGCAACCTTACTACTGTACTGTTGGTAATGGGCAACCTTACTGCAGTACTGTTGGTAATGGGCAACCTTACTACTGTACTGTTGGTAATGGGAACTCAGCGATGTGGAATTATACTGAACAAAGATATAAACGCAACATGCAACAATTCCAGAGATTTTACTGAGTTACAGTTCATATGAGGAAATCAGTCAATTGAAATGAATTCATTAGGCCCTAATCTATGGATTTCACATGACTGGGCAGGGGAGCAGCCATGGGTGGGCATAGGCCCACCCACTTGGGAGGCAGGCACAGCCAATCAGAATTCATTTTTTTCCCACAAAAGGGCTTTATCACGTCCGTCCCCCTTCTCACAGGGGAAGAAGCCGGATGTGGAGGTCCTGGGCAGGCGTGGTTAAACGTGATCCGGTTGGACGTACTGCCAAATTCACAAAGAAGACGTTGGAGGCAGCTTATGGGAAATAAAGATAAAATTCTCTGGCATCAGCTCTGGTGGACATTCCTTCAGGCACCATGCCAATTGCACTCTCACTCAAAACTTGAGACATCTGTGGCGATGTTTCGTGTGACAAAACTGCACATTTTAGTGTCCTTTTATTGTCCCCAGCACAAGGTGCACCTGTGTAAATGGAACCATATTCCTGATATAGTGCACTACTTTAGACCAGGGCCCTATTACCTATATAGTGCACTACTTTAGACCAGGGCCCTATTCCCTATATAGTGCACTACTTTAGACCAGGACCCTATTCCCTATTTAGTGCACTACTTTAGACCAGAGCCCTTTTCCCTATATAGAGCACTACTTTAGGACAGGACCTTATTCCCTATATAGTGCATTACTTTAGGCCTTGAGCCCTATTCCCTATATAGTGCACTACTTTAGACCAGAGCCCTACGCCCTATTCCCTATATAAAGTAGAGCACTATATAAAGGAAATAGGGAGTCCTTTAGGACACAGACCATATTGCACTAGTCACTATAGATACTGTAGAACACTCCATATTGACCCCAGAATGCTTCACTTCACGACAGCTACATTAGTAATTGATTTGTTTCAATCAGAATAGTACATCATAAAAATGATTTAGTATTTTGAAGCATCACTATCAATGTACTATATATGGAAATAAACTCTGGCTTGTTTACAGGGCTGGGGGTCAAATCCAGTTTAAACTATGGCTTGTTTTACACGGCTGGGGGTCAAATCCAGTTTAAACTATGGCTTGTTTTACAGGGTTGGTGGTCAAATCCAGTTTAAACTATGGCTTGTTTTACAGGGCTGGTGGTCAAATCCAGTTTAAACTATGGCTTGTTCACAGGGCTGGGGGTCAAATCCATTTTAAACTATGGAAGTGAGATCTCATAGAACATTTCTAGAATATCATTACAACTAATTGACTGTTGAGTTGGATTTTTTTTTTATGGGATTTGTAGTCATTGTGTTGTCCTGGGATTTGTAGTAATTGTGTTGTCCTGGGATTTGTAGTTATTGTTGTCCTGGGATTGAAGTCATTCTATACAAGTGGCTGTATGTATTGAACCAAATACGGTATAATCTATGACTCTATTCAAATCCGAAACGTGGAAATTCATCTTTACAACGTTAATTTCAATTTAAAAGCAATGTTCCTACTGTTTTGGCGGAGACTGCATGATAAATGCTGTATATCGGCTCAATAGCAAATTACCTTTTTAAATTTAAATCTGTAACGCTTCACCGGTTGAATAGAGCTCAAGTCTCACAAGAGGCCTGTAAGTAGTTATTATTTAGTAATGTGCTGTATTTGTTTGTTTATTTGTTTGTTTGTTTGCGGAGAGTTGAGATGGTTCTCGTCTGACATGAACCAATTCCTACAATTGTACACAATGTCAACCTAATGATCTGATTCCCCCACTAACGTCAACTTCTGCTCCAAGAATAATAGGATTATAATTATAGAATAAAAAAAATAAAAAAAAAGGTCAAATAGTTGTCATAATTTTTGTTGTATTAAAGTATCGTATACCAAGTGTCTTTTCAAGCTTTGCACACTGAACACTAGAGATGTTTTTAGAGAAATCATTAATATCCTTGATTGATGAGTTGTATTGTGTATTAGAACCAGTTAATTAATAAAGCAAAATGTCTGCGTTCCATACTCTCTTTTCGCTGTGCAGACCCGGCGCCAGAACGAATCATTTAGACGGGCTGTTTTTCACCGGGCCTCCTGCGCTCGTGAGTTTCAAGTTTCAGGAAGCGTACAATGTATCCGACCATTTCTACCGATCTGTTTGGCAGTTATGAATTGTCTATATTATATATGCACATTTCAATAATGAACCGTTTTTGTTTCTCAATCATTGTCACGTGGTTAATCTTTTTTTTTTAAATCTGAAGTAAAATTTATAAAAGTCTAAAAGTTCAAATGTAACTATGGAAAGAGCACTAGCCTCTTTTAATATGGACACACTGTGATCCAATTGGCTGCTAAAGAAATGAGGGCATAGAACGCAGAGAGCCTATAGGCCAAATGCAGCAGTAGGCGTAGGCCTATAACTCCCATCAACAACTAAGTAAAATACGTAGGCCTGTAACTCCCATCAACAACTAAGTAAAATACGTAGGCCTGTAACTCCCATCAACAACTAAGTAAAATACGTAGGCCTATAACTCCCATCATCAACTAAGTAAAATACGTAGGCCTGTAACTCCCATCATCAACTAAGTAAAATACGTAGGTCTAAAGCCGACAATTAAAAACAGTCGAAAATATGCGGATGACAATTCCAGTTCTTTCAATCACCTTCATCTCTCTTCTCCGTCTGTCTGCTTCTCTTCTCCGTTTGTCTGCCTCCTCTTCTATCGGTCTTCACTTGAGCTATTGCTTGTGAAGTTCAACATCGTATCAAATTATCACAGGGCTCAGAACAGGGCAGCACGGCTGGCCCTTAAAAGTACACAGAGAGCTAACATTAATGACATGCAAGTCAATCTCTCATGGCTCAAAAGGGGAAGAGAGATTGATTTCATCATTACTTGTTTTTGTAAGTGGTGTTGACAAGCTGAAGGTACCGAGCTGTCTGTCTAAACTACTAGCACACAGCTCAGACACCCATACATACCCCAAAAGACCAGAATAGACTGGGAGGTGCACAGTACTACATAGAGCCATGACTACATGGAACTCTATTCCACATCAGGTATCTGATGAAAGTAGTAGAATCAGATTTAAAAACACAAGCATAGGCACAGACACATGCATACACACACATGATAACATGTGCACTATACACATATGTACACATGGATTTTGTGTTCTAGATATGGGGTAGTGGAGAATGGGCCTGAGTTGAATGAGTTGTAATGTTTTTAAAATTCTATAACTGCCTTCATTTTGCTGGACCCCAAGAAGAGTAGCTGCTGCCTTGGCAGGAACTAATGGGTATCCATAATAAACCCCAGGAAGAGTAGCTGCTGCCTTGGCAGGAACTAATGGGTATCCATAATAAACCCCAGGAAGAGTAGCTGCTGCCTTGGCAGGAACTAATGGGGATCCATAATAAACCCCAGGAAGAGTAGCTGCTGCCTTGGCAGGAACTAATGGGGATCCATAATAAACCCCAGGAAGAGTAGCTGCTGCCTTGGCAGGAACTAATGGGGATCCATAATAAACCCCAGGAAGAGTAGCTGCTGCCTTGGCAGGAACTAATGGGGGTCCATAATAAACCCCAGAAAGAGTAGCTGCTGCCTTGGCAGGAACTAATGAGGATCCATAATAAACCCCAGGAAGAGTAGCTGCTGCCTTGACGGGAACTAATGGAGATCCATAATAAACCCCAGGAAGAGTAGCTGCTGCCTTGACGGGAACTAATGGGGATCCATAATAAACCCCAGGAAGAGTAGCTGCTGCCTTGGCGGGAACTAATGGAGATCCATAATAAACCCCAGCAAGAGTAGCTGCTGCCTTGGCGGGAACTAATGGGGATACATAATAAACCCCAGGAAGAGTAGCTGCTGCCTTGGCGGGAACTAATGGGGATCCATAATAAACCCCAGGAAGAGTAGCTGCTGCCTTGGCGGGAACTAATGGGGATCCATAATAAACCCCAGGAAGAGTAGCTGCTGCCTTGGCAGGAACTAATGGGGATCCATAATAAATACAAAACGGGGTCTGGCACGAAGCTGTTGCTAACAAACTGGCAACATTGTATCAACTAGCCTATTCCGGGCCCTCAGAGTTTCCTGCGCCAGGAAGCTCGGAACAGAAACCTGTTTATTTATGTTTCCACTGGATCATATATGGGATCGTCAGATCATAATACTTTTCTCTTTCACACTGATGAGCGACGCCAGGAGTGTTCAAATACTGAGGAACTATCATTCGCAATAGAAGTAAAAAAACTTTTGTTGACTTGTGTGAGGCGAAGAAGAAATGAGTGGTGTACGTGGTGAGTTAAGACTATCAGAAATAAAGAATTGCCAAATGAGCACTTTCCTACATATGAATCCATTCAGCACCGTATCTTCACCCCCCCCCCCCTTCCTCTTGATGCCCCTCCCCTTCCTCTTGATGCCCCTCCCCTTCCTCTTGATGTTTTTAATTATACTGAAGACATCTTATCTTTGGATGCTTTTCACTGACAGCCGCAACGCAATAATCAGATAGACATATTGTCATGTGCACTGCCCAAATTGCAGACTTCGCAAATGTAACAGTATATAACTTTAGACCGTCCCCTCGCGAACCAGGGACCCTTTGCACACATCCAACAACGGTCGCCCACGAAGCATCGTTACCCATCGCTCCACAAAAGCCACGGCCCTTGCAGAGCAAGGGGAACCACTACTTCAAGATCTCAGAGCAAGTGACGTCACCGATTGAAACGCTATTAGCGTGCACCACCGCTACCTAGCTAGCCATTTCACATCCGTTACACAAACACACTTGTGCTTTGAAACAATTCACAGCTATTTTTTGTTGTTGTTTAAATAAGCTAGTGATCCTCTGTGTCTTAGTTATGCTCCCTACTGAATAATTTTTTATTGTTTTATTTAGACAGGATTAATTATATAATTTTGCCGAAATATAATTTTACTTTAGGGGGAATCCATCATCCTAACAGTGCACTGTGTACCTGCTGAAACCAGAGATCCGCCCTATTTTTAAGTAGGCAGTTAAGAACAAATTCTTATTTACAATGACGGCCTACCCCAGCCAAACACAGACGACGCTGGGTCAATTGTGTGCTGCCCTATGGGGCTCCCAATCATGGCCGGTTGTGATACAGCCTGGAATCGAACCAGGGTCTGTAGTGACGCCTCTAGCACTGAGATGCAGTGAGCGCTGCGCCCCCCCCCCCCAAAAATGTGAGCCTTTATCCAAAAAGCGGGAAGGCAGGCGACAAGCTTAGGTCTGCATATTATTGCCATTGAATCGCATTGGGACTGTACTGGACAGATTTTGGCGAGAGTGAGCCCTCTCACTTCGCCTTACCCTCTCTGCTGAAACCACAGTATCTCACCGGAGAAAGCATCTGAGAGAGCGAAACAGTGCCCCTCTATATTTATCAGTTTATCTGATGCTTATGGTATGACATATTATTTTGGTCCAGACAGTATCAGACACAGTTGCTTGCAAAATTATTGAACCCCTTTGGCATTTTTCCTATTTTGTTGCCTTACAACCTTTGAATTAAAATGCATTTTTTGTGGGGTTTGTATCATTTGATTTACACAACATGTCTACCATTTTGAAGATGCAAAATATTTTTTATTGTGAAACAAACAAGAATTAAGACAAAAAACAAAACTTGAGCGTGCATAACTATTCACCCCCCCAAAGTCAATACTTTGTAGAGCCACCTTTTGCAGCAATTACAGCTGCAAGTCTCTTGGGGTATGTCTCTATAAGCTTGGCACATCTAGCCACTGGTATTTTTTCCCATTCTTCAAGGCAAAACTGCTCCAGCTCCTTCAAGTTGTATGGGTTCCGCTGGTGGACAGCAATCTTTAAGTCATACCACAGATTCTCAATTGGATTGAGGTCTGGGCTTTGACTAGGCCATTCCAATACATTTAAATGTTTCCCCTTAAACCACTCAAGTGTTGCTTTAGCAGAATGCTTGGGGTCATTGTCCTGCTGGAAGGTGAACCTCTGTCCCAGTCTCAAATCTCTGGAAGACTGAAACAGGTTTCCCTCAAGAATTTCCCTGTATTTTGCGCCATCCATCATTCCTTCAATTCTGACCAGTTTCCCAGTCCCTGCCAATGAAAAACATCCCCACAGCATGATGCTGCCACCACCATGCTTCACAGTGGGGATGATGTTCTCAGGGTGATGAGAGGTGTTAGGTTTGCGCCAGACAGCTTTTCATTGATGGCCAAAAAGCTAAATTTTAATCTCATCTGACCAGAGTACCTTCTTCCATATGTTTGGAGATTCTCCATGCCTTTTGGCAAACACCAAACGTGTTTTTTTCTTTTTTCTTTAAGCAATGTGTAACGGAATTCCTCCTCCTCTTCATACGAAAAGGAGGAGTGGTGATTCGACCAAGACACTGTAGCCATACCAGTGCGGGGAGGTGGAATAACCCGCACCGGGCTATGCACACATACAGGAGACACCGTGCGCTCTACTGCGTAACACGGTGTCTACCCGTACTCCCGCTCTCCACGGTTAGCCTGGGAAGTGGGCGCAGGTCTCCTACCTGCCCTAGACCCACTACCTCTTATCCCCCCCCAAGAAATTTTTGGGTTGTACTTGCGGGCTTTTCGGGCTTCCGTGCTAGACGCGTCCCCTCATAACGCCGGTTCCTCTCTCCGGTTTCCTCCGCTCTCCGAGCTGCCTCCAGCTGTTCCCATGGGAGGCGATCCTTTCCAGCCAGGATCTCCTCCCATGTGTAGCAACCCTCACCTTCCAAAACATCCTCCCATGTCCATTCCTCCTTCTTGCGCTGTCCCTTCCTCCCGTTACACCGCTGCTTGATCTTTTGTTGGTGGGTGGTTCTGTAACGGAATTCCTCCTCCTCTTCATACGAAAAGGAGGAGTGGTGATTCGACCAAGACGCAGCGTTGTAACTTGACATTATATTTATTAAACAAGATGAAAAAACACGAAACGAAATACACTTGAATAATTAACAAAATAACAAAACGGAGTAGACAGACCTGGACATGGGACTTACATAAAACACGAAGAACTCACGAACAGGAACAGACTACATAAACCGAGACAGTCCCGTGTGGCGCGACAAACACTGACACAGGAGACAACCACCCACAACAAACAATGTGAAGCAACCTACCTTAATATGACTCTCAATTAGAGGAAACGCCAAACACCTGCCTCTAATTGAGAGCCATACCAGGCAACCCATTAACCCAACATAGAAAACACATAACATAGACTACCCACCCAAAACTCACGCCCTGACCAATTAAACACATACCACACAACAGAAAACAGGTCAGGAACGTGACACAATGGCTTTTTTTCGGCCACTCTTCTGTAAAGCCCAGCTCTGTGGAGTGTATGGCTTAAAGTGGTTCTATGGACAGATACTTCAATCTCCGCTGTGGAGCTTTGCAGCTCCTTCAGGGTTATCTTTGGTCTCTTTGTTGCCTCTCTGATTAATGCCCTCCTTGACTGTGTAAGTTTTGGTGTGCGGTCCTCTCTTGGCAGGTTTGTTGTGTTGCCATATTCCTTCCATTTTTTAATAATGGATTTAATGGTGCTCCGTGGGATGTTCAAAGTTTCTGATATTTTTTTATAACCCAACCCTGATCTGTACTTCTCCACAACTTTGTCCCTGACCTGTTTGGAAAGCTCCTTGGTCTTCATGGAGCTGCTTGCTTGGTGGTGTTGCAGACTCTGGGGCATTTCAGAACAGGTGTATATATACTGAGATCATGTGACACTTAGATTGCACACATGTGGACTTTATTTAACTAATTATGTGACTTCTGAAGGTAATTGTTTGCACCAGATCTCATTTAGGGGCTTCATTGCATTTTTTTTTTTTACCTCTAGCCATGGTCTCCTCTATCCACGGTCTCTATCCATGGTCTCCTCTACCTCTATCCATAGTCTCCTCTATCCATGGTCTCCTCTATCCATGGTCTCCTCTACCTTTAGCTATGGTCTCCTCTATCCATGGTCTCCTCTACCTCTACCTCTATCCATGGTCTCCTCTAGCCATGGTCTCCTCTACCTCTAGCCATGGTCTCCTCTACCTCTACCCATGGTCTCCTCTATCCATGTCTCCTCTATCCATGGTCTCCTCTATCCATGTTCTCCTCTATCCATGGTCTCCTCTATCCATGGTCTCCTCTATCCATAGTCTCCTCTATCCATGGTCTCCTCTATCCATAGTCTCCTCTACCTCTACCCATGGTCTCCTCTATCCATAGTCTCCTCTATCCATGGTCTCCTCTATCCATAGTCTCCTCTACCCATGGTCTCCTCTACCTCTATCCATGGTCTCCTCTATCCATAGTCTCCTCTATCCATGGTCTCCTCTACCTCTATCCATAGTCTCCTCTATCCATGGTCTCCTCTATCCGTGGTCTCCTCTACCTCTAGCCATGGTCTCCTCTACCTCTAACCATGGTCTCCTCTACCTCTATCCATAGTCTCCTCTATCCATAGTCTCCTTTATCCATAGTCTCCTCTAGCCATGGTCTCCTCTACCTCTACCCATGGTCTCCTCTACCTCTATCCATAGTCTCCTCTATCCATAGTCTCCTCTACCTCTACCCATGGTCTCCTCTATCCATGGTCTCCTCTATCCATAGTCTCCTCTACCTCTATCCATAGTCTCCTCTATCCATAGTCTCCTTTATCCATGGTCTCCTCTACCTCTATCCGTGGTCTCCTCTACCTCTATCCATGGTCTCCTCTATCCATGGTCTCCTCTAGCCATGGTCTCCTCTACCTCTATTTATGGTCTCCACTATCCATGATCTCCTCTATCCATGGTCTCCTCTATCCATGGTCTCCTCTACCTCTAGCCATGGTCTCCTCTATCCATAGTCTCCTCCAGCCATGGTCTCCTCTATCCATAGTCTCCTCTATCCATGGTCTCCTCTATCCATGGTCTCCTCTATCCATGGTCTCCTCTATCCATGGTCTCCTCTAGTCATTGTCTCCTCTAACTCTATCCATAGTCTCCTCTATCCATGGTCTCCTCTAGCCATGATCTCCTCTACCTCTATCCATCTTCTCCTCTAACCATGGTCTCCTCTATCCATGGTCTCCTCTATCCATGGTCTCCTCTATCCATGGTCTCCTCTATCCATGGTCTCCTCTACCTTTAGCTATGGTCTCCTCTATCCATGGTCTCCTCTACCTCTACCTCTATCCATGGTCTCCTCTAGCCATGGTCTCCTCTACCTCTAGCCATGGTCTCCTCTACCTCTACCCATGGTCTCCTCTATCCATGTCTCCTCTATCCATGGTCTCCTCTATCCATGGTCTCCTCTATCCATGGTCTCCTCTATCCATGGTCTCCTCTATCCATAGTCTCCTCTATCCATGGTCTCCTCTATCCATAGTCTCCTCTACCTCTACCCATGGTCTCCTCTATCCATAGTCTCCTCTATCCATGGTCTCCTCTATCCATAGTCTCCTCTACCTCTATCCATGGTCTCCTCTATCCATAGTCTCCTCTACCAATGGTCTCCTCTACCTCTATCCATGGTCTCCTCTATCCATAGTATCCTCTATCCATGGTCTCCTCTATCCATAGTCTCCTCTATCCATGGTCTCCTCTACCTCTATCCATAGTCTCCTCTATCCATGGTCTCCTCTATCCGTGGTCTCCTCTACCTCTAGCCATGGTCTCCTCTACCTCTACCCATGGTCTCCTCTACCTCTATCCATAGTCTCCTCTATCCATGGTCTCCTCTATCCATGGTCTCCTCTAGCCATGGTCTCCTCTACCTCTATCCATGGTCTCCACTATCCATGGTCTCCTCTATCCATGGTCTCCTCTATCCATGGTCTCCTCTAGCCATGGTCTCCTCTACCTCTATCCATGGTCTCCTCTATCCATGGTCTCCTCTACCTCTAGCCATGGTCTCCTCTATCCATAGTCTCCTCCAGCCTTGGTCTCCTCTATCCATAGTCTCCTCTATCCATGGTCTCCTCTATCCATGGTCTCCTCTATCCATGGTCTCCTCTATCCATGGTCTCCTCTAGTCATTGTCTCCTCTAACTCTATCCATAGTCTCCTCTATCCATGGTCTCCTCTAGCCATGATCTCCTCTACCTCTATCCATCTTCTCCTCTATCCATGGTCTCCTCTATCCATGGTATCCTCTTGCCATTGTCTCCTCTACCTCTATCCATAGTCTCCTCTATCCATGGTCTCCTCTACCTCTAGCTATGGTCTCCTCTATCCATGGTCTCCTCTACCTCTACCTCTATCCATGGTCTCCTCTACCTCCACCTCTATCCATGGTCTCCTCTATCCATGGTCTCCTCTAGCCATGGTCTTCTCTATCCATGGTCTCCTCTATCCATGGTCTCCTCTACCTCTATCCATGGTCTCCTCTATCCATAGTCTCCTCCAGCCATGGTCTCCTCTATCCATAGTCTCCTCTATCCATGGTCTCCTCTATCCATGGTCTCCTCTACCTCTATCCATGGTCTCCTCTATCCATAGTCTCCTCTACCTCTACCCATGGTCTCCTCTATCCATAGTCTCCTCTATCCATGGTCTCCTCTATCCATAGTCTCCTCTATCCATGGTCTCCTCTATCCATGGTCTCCTCTACCTCTACCCATGGTCTCCTCTATCCATAGTCTGCTCTATCCATGGTCTCCTCTATCCATAGTCTCCTCTATCCATGGTCTCCTCTATCCATGGTCTCCTCTATCCATGGGCTCCTCTATCCATAGTCTCCTCTATCCATGGTCTCCTCTACCTCTATCCATGGTCTCCTCTATCCATGGTCTCCTCTATCCATGGTCTCCTCTATCCATAGTCTCCTCTATCCATGGTCTCCTCTACCTCTATCCATAGTCTCCTCTATCCATGGTCTCCTCTACCTCTATCCATAGTCACCTCTATCCATGGTCTCCTCTATCCATGGTCTCCTCTACCTCTAGCCATGGTCTCCTCTACATCTACCCATGGTCTCCTCTACCTCTATCCATAGTCTCCTCTATCCATGGTCTCCTCTAGCCATGGTCTCCTCTACCTCTATCCATGGTCTCCTCTATCCATGGTCTTCTCTATCCATGGTTTCCTCTACCTCTAGCCATGGTCTCCTCTATCCATAGTCTCCTCTATCCATGGTCTCCTCTACCTCTATCCATCTTCTCCTCTATCCATGGTCTCCTCTATCCGTGGTCTCCTCTACCTCTAGCCATGGTCTCCTCTATCCATGGTCTCCTCTATCCATGGTATCCTCTTGCCATTGTCTCCTCTACCTCTATCCATAGTCTCCTCTATCCATGGTCTCCTCTATCCATGGTCTCCTCTACCTCTATCCATAGTCTCCTCTATCCATGGTCTCCTCTACCTCTATCCATGGTCTCCTCTACCTCTATCCATAGTCTCCTCTATCCATGGTCTCCTCTATCCGTGGTCTCCTCTACCTCTAGCCATGGTCTCCTCTACCTCTACCCATGGTCTCCTCTACCTCTATCCATAGTCTCCTCTATCCATGGTCTCCTCTATCCGTGGTCTCCTCTACCTCTAGCCATGGTCTCCTCTACCTCTACCCATGGTCTCCTCTACCTCTATCCATAGTCTCCTTTATCCATAGTCTCCTCTACCTCTATCCATGGTCTTCTCTACCTCTATCCATGGTCTCCTCTATCCATGGTCTCCTCTAGCCATGGTCTCCTCTACCTCTATCCATGGTCTCCACTATCCATGGTCTCCTCTATCCATGGTCTCCTCTACCTCTAGCCATGGTCTCCTCTATCCATAGTCTCCTCCAGCCATGGTCTCCTCTATCCATAGTATCCTCTATCCATGGTCTCCTCTATCCATGGTCTCCTCTATCCATGGTCTCCTCTATCCATGGTCTCCTCTAGTCATTGTCTCCTCTAACTCTATCCATAGTCTCCTCTATCCATGGTCTCCTCTAGCCATGATCTCCTCTACCTCTATCCATCTTCTCCTCTAACCATGGTCTCCTCTATCCATGGTATCCTCTTGCCATTGTCTCCTCTACCTCTAACCATGGTCTCCTCTATCCATGGTATCCTCTTGCCATTGTCTCCTCTACCTCTATCCATAGTCTCCTCTATCCATGGTCTCCTCTACCTCTACCTCTATCCATGGTCTCCTCTACCTCTACCTCTATCCACGGTCTCCTCTATCCATGGTCTCCTCTAGCCATGGTCTTCTCTATCCATGGTCTCCTCTATCCATGGTCTCCTCTACCTCTATCCATGGTCTCCTCTATCCATAGTCTCCTCAATCCATAGTCTCCTCTATCCATGGTCTCCTCTATCCATGGTCTCCTCTATCCATAGTCTCCTCTATCCATGGTCTCCTCTATCCATGGTCTCCTCTACCTCTATCCATGGTCTCCTCTATCCATAGTCTCCTCTATCCATGGTCTCCTCTATCCATAGTCTCCTCTATCCATGGTCTCCTCTATCCATGGTCTCCTCTACCTCTACCCATGGTCTCCTCTATCCATAGTCTCCTCTATCCATGGTCTCCTCTATCCATAGTCTCCTCTATCCATGGTCTCCTCTATCCATGGTCTCCTCTATCCATGGTCTCCTCTATCCATAGTCTCCTCTATCCATGGTCTCCTCTACCTCTATCCATGGTCTCCTCTATCCATAGTCTCCTCTATTTATGGTCTCCTCTATCCATGGTCTCCTCTATCCATGGTCTCCTCTACCTCTATCCATGGTCTCCTCTACCTCTATCCATAGTCTCCTCTATCCATGGTCTCCTCTAGCCATGGTCTCCTCTACATCTACCCATGGTCTCCTCTACCTCTATCCATAGTCTCCTCTATCCATGGTCTCCTCTATCCATGTTCTCCTCTACCTCTATCCATGGTCTCCTCTAGCCATGGTCTCCTCTATCCATGGTCTCCTCTACCTCTAGCCATGGTCTCCTCTATCCATAGTCTCCTCTATCCATGGTCTCCTCTACCTCTATCCATCTTCTCCTCTATCCATGGTCTCCTCTATCCATGGTCTCCTCTATCCATGGTATCCTCTTGCCATTGTCTCCTCTACCTCTATCCATAGTCTCCTCTTTCCATGGTCTCCTCTATCCATGGTCTCCTCTACCTCTAGCTATGGTCTCCTCTATCCATGGTCTCCTCTACCTCTACCTCTATCCATGGTCTCCTCTAGCCATAGTCTCCTCTATCCATGGTCTCCTCTATCCATAGTCTCCTCTATCCATGGTCTCCTCTATCCATAGTCTCCTCTATCCATGGTCTCCTCTATCCATGGTCTCCTCTACCTCTTCCCATGGTCTCCTCTATCCATTGTCTCCTCTATCCATGGTCTCATCTATCCATAGTCTCCTCTATCCATGGTCTCCTCTATCCATGGTCTCCTCTATCCATGGTCTCCTCTATCCATAGTCTCCTCTATCCATGGTCTCCTCTACCTCTATCCATGGTCTCCTCTATCCATAGTCTCCTCTATCCATGGTCTCCTCTACCTCTATCCATAGTTTCCTCTATCCATGGTCTCCTCTATCCATGGTCTCCTCTACCTCTAGCCATGGTCTCCTCTACATCTACCCATGGTCTCCTCTACCTCTATCCATAGTCTCCTCTATCCATGGTCTCCTCTAGCCATGGTCTCCTCTACCTCTATCCATGGTCTCCTCTATCCATGGTCTCCTCTAGCCATGGTCTCCTCTACCTCTATCCATAGTCTCCTCTATCCATGGTCTCCTCTATCCATGGTCTCCTCTACCTCTATCCATAGTCTCCTCTATCCATGGTCTCCTCTACCTCTATCCATGGTCTCCTCTACCTCTATCCATAGTCTCCTCTATCCATGGTCTCCTCTATCCGTGGTCTCCTCTACCTCTAGCCATGGTCTCCTCTACCTCTACCCATGGTCTCCTCTACCTCTATCCATAGTCTCCTCTATCCATGGTCTCCTCTATCCGTGGTCTCCTCTACCTCTAGCCATGGTCTCCTCTACCTCTACCCATGGTCTCCTCTACCTCTATCCATAGTCTCCTTTATCCATAGTCTCCTCTACCTCTATCCATGGTCTTCTCTACCTCTATCCATGGTCTCCTCTATCCATGGTCTCCTCTAGCCATGGTCTCCTCTACCTCTATCCATGGTCTCCACTATCCATGGTCTCCTCTATCCATGGTCTCCTCTACCTCTAGCCATGGTCTCCTCTATCCATAGTCTCCTCCAGCCATGGTCTCCTCTATCCATAGTCTCCTCTATCCATGGTCTCCTCTATCCATGGTCTCCTCTATCCATGGTCTCCTCTATCCATGGTCTCCTCTATTCATTGTCTCCTCTAACTCTATCCATAGTCTCCTCTATCCATGGTCTCCTCTAGCCATGATCTCCTCTACCTCTATCCATCTTCTCCTCTAACCATGGTCTCCTCTATCCATGGTATCCTCTTGCCATTGTCTCCTCTACCTCTAACCATGGTCTCCTCTATCCATGGTATCCTCTTGCCATTGTCTCCTCTACCTCTATCCATAGTCTCCTCTATCCATGGTCTCCTCTACCTCTACCTCTATCCATGGTCTCCTCTACCTCTACCTCTATCCACGGTCTCCTCTATCCATGGTCTCCTCTAGCCATGGTCTTCTCTATCCATGGTCTCCTCTATCCATGGTCTCCTCTACCTCTATCCATGGTCTCCTCTATCCATAGTCTCCTCAATCCATAGTCTCCTCTATCCATGGTCTCCTCTATCCATGGTCTCCTCTATCCATAGTCTCCTCTATCCATGGTCTCCTCTATCCATGGTCTCCTCTACCTCTATCCATGGTCTCCTCTATCCATAGTCTCCTCTATCCATGGTCTCCTCTATCCATAGTCTCCTCTATCCATGGTCTCCTCTATCCATGGTCTCCTCTACCTCTACCCATGGTCTCCTCTATCCATAGTCTCCTCTATCCATGGTCTCCTCTATCCATAGTCTCCTCTATCCATGGTCTCCTCTATCCATGGTCTCCTCTATCCATGGTCTCCTCTATCCATAGTCTCCTCTATCCATGGTCTCCTCTACCTCTATCCATGGTCTCCTCTATCCATAGTCTCCTCTATCCATGGTCTCCTCTATCCATGGTCTCCTCTATCCATGGTCTCCTCTACCTCTATCCATGGTCTCCTCTACCTCTATCCATAGTCTCCTCTATCCATGGTCTCCTCTAGCCATGGTCTCCTCTACATCTACCCATGGTCTCCTCTACCTCTATCCATAGTCTCCTCTATCCATGGTCTCCTCTATCCATGTTCTCCTCTACCTCTATCCATGGTCTCCTCTAGCCATGGTCTCCTCTATCCATGGTCTCCTCTACCTCTAGCCATGGTCTCCTCTATCCATAGTCTCCTCTATCCATGGTCTCCTCTACCTCTATCCATCTTCTCCTCTATCCATGGTCTCCTCTATCCATGGTCTCCTCTATCCATGGTATCCTCTTGCCATTGTCTCCTCTACCTCTATCCATAGTCTCCTCTTTCCATGGTCTCCTCTATCCATGGTCTCCTCTACCTCTAGCTATGGTCTCCTCTATCCATGGTCTCCTCTACCTCTACCTCTATCCATGGTCTCCTCTAGCCATAGTCTCCTCTATCCATGGTCTCCTCTATCCATAGTCTCCTCTATCCATGGTCTCCTCTATCCATAGTCTCCTCTATCCATGGTCTCCTCTATCCATGGTCTCCTCTACCTCTTCCCATGGTCTCCTCTATCCATTGTCTCCTCTATCCATGGTCTCATCTATCCATAGTCTCCTCTATCCATGGTCTCCTCTATCCATGGTCTCCTCTATCCATGGTCTCCTCTATCCATAGTCTCCTCTATCCATGGTCTCCTCTACCTCTATCCATGGTCTCCTCTATCCATAGTCTCCTCTATCCATGGTCTCCTCTACCTCTATCCATAGTTTCCTCTATCCATGGTCTCCTCTATCCATGGTCTCCTCTACCTCTAGCCATGGTCTCCTCTACATCTACCCATGGTCTCCTCTACCTCTATCCATAGTCTCCTCTATCCATGGTCTCCTCTAGCCATGGTCTCCTCTACCTCTATCCATGGTCTCCTCTATCCATGGTCTCCTCTAGCCATGGTCTCCTCTACCTCTATCCATGGTCTCCTCTATCCATGGTCTCCTCTATCCATGGTTGCCTCTACCTCTAGCCATGGTCTCCTCTATCCATAGTCTCCTCTATCCATGGTCTCCTCTACCTCTATCCATAGTCTCCTCTATCCATGGTCTCCTCTATCCATGGTCTCCTCTACCTCTAGCTATGGTCTCCTCTATCCATGGTCTCCTCTACCTCTACCTCTATCCATGGTCTCCTCTAGCCATAGTCTCCTCTATCCATGGTCTCCTCTACCCATGGTCTCCTCTATCCATGTCTCCTCTATCCATAGTCTCCTCTATCCATGGTCTCCTCTATCCATGGTCTACTCTACCTCTATCCATGGTCTCCTCTACCTCTACCCATGGTCTCCTCTATCCATAGTCTCCTCTATCCATGGTCTCCTCTATCCATGGTCTCCTCTATCCATGGTCTCCTCTACCTCTATCCATAGTCTCCTCTGTCCATGGTCTCCTCTATCCATAGTCTCCTCTATCCATAGTCTCCTCTATCCATGGTCTCCTCTATCCATAGTCCCCTCTATCCATGGTCTCCTCTATCCATGGTCTCCTCTATCCATGGTCTCCTCTATCCATGGTCTCCTCTACCTCTACCCATGGTCTCCTCTACCTCTATCCATAGTCTCCTCTATCCATGGTCTCCTCTACCTCTATCCATGGTCTCCTCTATCCATGGTCTCCTCTACCTCTATCCATGGTCTCCTCTATCCATGGTCTCCTCTATCCATGGTCTCCTCTAGCCATGGTCTCCTCTACCTCTATCCATGGTCTTCTCTATCCATGGTCTCCTCTATCCATGGTCTCCTCTACCTCTATCCATGGTCTCCTCTATCCATGGTCTCCTCTATCCATGGTCTCCTCTATCCAGGGTCTCCTCTAGCCATGGTCTCCTCTACCTCTATCCATGGTCTTCTCTATCCCTGGTCTTCTCTTTCCATGGTTTCCTCTATCCATGGTCTCCTCTATCCATGGTCTTCTCTATCCATGGTCTCCTCTATCCATGGTCTCCTCTACCTCTATCAATGGTCTCCTCTAGCCATGGTCTTCTCTATCCATGGTCTGCTCTATCCATGGTCTCCTCTATCCATGGTCTCCTCTAGCCATGGTCTCCTCTACCTCTATCCATGGTCTCCTCTAGCCATGGTCTCCTCTACCTCTATCCATGGTCTCCTCTATCCATGGTCTCCTCTAGCCATGGTCTCCTCTACCTCTTTCCATGGTCTCCTCTATCCATGGTCTCCTCTAGCCATGGTCTCCTCTATCCATGGTCTTCTCTATCCATGGTCTCCTCTACCTCTTTCCATGGTCTCCTCTATCCATGGTCTCCTCTAGCCATGGTCTCCTCTATCCATGGTCTCCTCTAGCCATGGTCTCCTCTACCTCTATCCATCTTCTCCTCTATCCATGGTCTCCTCTATCCATGGTCTCCTCTATCCATGGTATCCTCTTGACATTGTCTCCTCTACCTCTGTCCATAGTCTCCTCTATCCATGGTCTCCTCTATCCATGATCTCCTCTACCTCTAGCTATGGTCTCCTCTATCCATGGTCTCCTCTACTTCTACCTCTATCCATGTTCTCCTCTAGCCATAGTCTCCTCTATCAATGGTCTCCTCTATCCATAGTCTCCTCTATCCATGGTCTCCTCTATCCATAGTCTCCTCTATCCATGGTCTCCTCTATCCATGGTCTCCTCTACCTCTATCCATGGTCTCCTCTACCTCTACCCATGGTCTCCTCTATCCATAGTCTCCTCTATCCATGGTCTCCTCTATCTATAGTCTCCTCTGTCCATGGTCTCCTCTATCCATGGTCTCCTCTATCCATAGTCTCCTCTATCCATGGTCTCCTCTATCCATGGTCTCCTCTATCCATGGTCTCCTCTATCCATAGTCTCCTCTATCCATGGTCTCCTCTATCTATAGTCTCCTCTATCCATAGTCTCCTCTATCCATGGTCTCCTCTATCCATGGTCTCCTCTACCTCTATCCATGGTCTCCTCTATCCATGGTCTCCTCTATCCATGGTCTCCTCTACCTCTATCCATGGTCTCCTCTATCCATAGTCTTCTCTATCCATAGTCTCCTCTATCCATGGTCTCCTCTATCCATAGTCTCCTCTATCCATGGTCTCCTCTATCCATGGTCTCCTCTATCCATGGTCTCCTCTATCCATGGTCTCCTCTACCTCTATCCATGGTCTCCTCTATCCATGGTCTCCTCTATCCATGGTCTCCTCTACCTCTATCCATAGTCTCCTCTATCCATGGTCTCCTCTATCCATAGTCTTCTCTATCCATAGTCTCCTCTATCCATGGTCTCCTCTATCCATAGTCTCCTCTATCCATGGTCTCCTCTATCCATGGTCTCCTCTATCCATAGTCTTCTCTATCCATGGTCTCCTCTACCTCTATCCATGGTCTCCTCTATCCATGGTCTCCTCTACCTCTATCCATGGTCTCCTCTATCCATGGTCTCCTCTATCCATGGTCTCTTCTATCCATGGTCTCCTCTATCCATAGTCTCCTCTATCCATAGTCTCCTCTATCCATGGTCTCCTCTACCTCTATCCATGGTCTCCTCTATCCATGGTCTCCTCTAGCCATGGTCTCCTCTACCTCTATCCATGGTCTTCTCTATCCATGGTCTCCTCTATCCATGGTCTCCTCTAGCCATGGTCTCCTCTACCTCTATCCATGGTCTTCTCTATCCCTGGTCTTCTCTTTCCATGGTTCCCTCTATCCATGGTCTCCTCTATCCATGGTCTTCTCTATCCATGGTCTCCTCTATCCATGGTCTCCTCTACCTCTATCCATGGTCTCCTCTAGCCATGGTCTTCTCTATCCATGGTCTTCTCTATCCATGGTCTCCTCTAGCCATGGTCTCCTCTATCCATGGTCTCCTCTAGCCATGGTCTCCTCTACCTCTATCCATGGTCTCCTCTAGCCATGGTCCCCTCTACCTCTTTCCATGGTCTCCTCTATCCATGGTCTCCTCTAGCCATGGTCTCCTCTACCTCTTTCCATGGTCTCCTCTATCCATGGTCTCCTCTACCTCTTTCCATGGTCTCCTCTATCCATTGTCTCCTCTACCTCTAGCCATGGTCTCCTCTATCCATGGTCTCCTCTACCTCTTTCCATGGTCTCCTCTATCCATGGTCTCCTCTAGCCATGGTCTCCTCTACCTCTATCCATCTTCTCCTCTATCCATGGTCTCCTCTATCCATGGTCTCCTCTATCCATGGTATCCTCTTGCCATTGTCTCCTCTACCTCTATCCATATTCTCCTCTATCCATGGTCTCCTCTATCCATGGTCTCCTCTACCTCTAGCTATGGTCTCCTCTATCCATGGTCTCCTCTACCTCTACCTCTATCCATGGTCTCCTCTAGCCATAGTCTCCTCTATCCATGGTCTCCTCTATCCATGGTCTCCTCTATCCATAGTCTCCTCTACCTCTATCCATGGTCTCCTCTACCTCTATCCATGGTCTCCTCTAGCCATAGTCTCCTCTACCCATGGTCTCCTCTATCCATAGTCTCCTCTATCCATGGTCTCCTCTATCCATAGTCTCCTCTATCCATGGTCTCCTCTATCCATGGTCTCCTCTACCTCTATCCATGGTCTCCTCTACCTCTACCCATGGTCTCCTCTATCCATAGTCTCCTCTATCCATGGTCTCCTCTATCCATAGTCTCCTCTATCCATGGTCTCCTCTACCTCTATCCATAGTCTCCTCTATCCATGGTCTCCTCTATCCATAGTCTCCTCTATCCATAGTCTCCTCTATCCATGGTCTCCTCTATCCATAGTCTCCTCTATCCATGGTCTCCTCTATCCATGGTCTCCTCTACCTCTAGCCATGGTCTCCTCTACCTCTATCCATAGTCTCCTCTATCCATAGTCTCCTCTATCCATGGTCTCCTCTATCCATAGTCTCCTCTATCCATGGTCTCCTCTATCCATGGTCTCCTCTATCCATAGTCTTCTCTATCCATGGTCTCCTCTACCTCTATCCATGGTCTCCTCTATCCATGGTCTCCTCTACCTCTATCCATGGTCTCCTCTATCCATGGTCTCCTCTATCCATGGTCTCCTCTATCCATGGTCTCCTCTATCCATAGTCTCCTCTATCCATAGTCTCCTCTATCCATGGTCTCCTCTACCTCTATCCATGGTCTCCTCTATCCATGGTCTCCTCTAGCCATGGTCTCCTCTACCTCTATCCATGGTCTTCTCTATCCATGGTCTCCTCTATCCATGGTCTCCTCTAGCCATGGTCTCCTCTACCTCTATCCATGGTCTTCTCTATCCCTGGTCTTCTCTTTCCATGGTTCCCTCTATCCATGGTCTCCTCTATCCATGGTCTTCTCTATCCATGGTCTCCTCTATCCATGGTCTCCTCTACCTCTATCCATGGTCTCCTCTAGCCATGGTCTTCTCTATCCATGGTCTTCTCTATCCATGGTCTCCTCTAGCCATGGTCTCCTCTATCCATGGTCTCCTCTAGCCATGGTCTCCTCTACCTCTATCCATGGTCTCCTCTAGCCATGGTCCCCTCTACCTCTTTCCATGGTCTCCTCTATCCATGGTCTCCTCTACCTCTTTCCATGGTCTCCTCTATCCATGGTCTCCTCTACCTCTTTCCATGGTCTCCTCTATCCATTGTCTCCTCTACCTCTAGCCATGGTCTCCTCTATCCATTGTCTCCTCTACCTCTAGCCATGGTCTCCTCTATCCATGGTTTCCTCTACCTCTAGCCATGGTCTCCTCTATCCATGGTCTCCTCTAGCCATGGTCTCCTCTACCTCTATCCATCTTCTCCTCTATCCATGGTCTCCTCTATCCATGGTCTCCTCTATCCATGGTATCCTCTTGCCATTGTCTCCTCTACCTCTATCCATATTCTCCTCTATCCATGGTCTCCTCTATCCATGGTCTCCTCTACCTCTAGCTATGGTCTCCTCTATCCATGGTCTCCTCTACCTCTACCTCTATCCATGGTCTCCTCTAGCCATAGTCTCCTCTATCCATGGTCTCCTCTATCCATGGTCTCCTCTATCCATGGTCTCCTCTATCCATAGTCTCCTCTACCTCTATCCATGGTCTCCTCTACCTCTATCCATGGTCTCCTCTAGCCATAGTCTCCTCTATCCATGGTCTCCTCTATCCATAGTCTCCTCTATCCATGGTCTCCTCTATCCATGGTCTCCTCTACCTCTATCCATGGTCTCCTCTACCTCTACCCATGGTCTCCTCTATCCATAGTCTCCTCTATCCATGGTCTCCTCTATCCATAGTCTCCTCTATCCATGGTCTCCTCTATCCTCGGTCTCCTCTATCCATGGTCTCCTCTACCTCTATCCATAGTCTCCTCTATCCATGGTCTCCTCTATCCATAGTCTCCTCTATCCATAGTCTCCTCTATCCATGGTCTCCTCTATCCATAGTCTCCTCTATCCATGGTCTCCTCTATCCATGGTCTCCTCTACCTCTAGCCATGGTCTCCTCTACCTCTACCCATGGTCTTCTCTACCTCTATCCATAGTCTCCTCTATCCATAGTCTCCTCTATCCATAGTCTTCTCTATCCATGGTCTCCTCTACCTCTATCCATGGTCTCCTCTATCCATGGTCTCCTCTACCTCTATCCATGGTCTCCTCTATCCATGGTCTCCTCTACCCATGGTCTCCTCTAGCCATGGTCTCCTCTACCTCTATCCATGGTCTTCTCTATCCATGGTCTCCTCTAGCCATGGTCTCCTCTACCTCTATCCATGGTCTTCTCTATCCATGGTCTTCTCTTTCCATGGTCTCCTCTATCCATGGTCTCCTCTATCCATGGTCTTCTCTATCCATGGTCTCCTCTATCCATGGTCTCCTCTACCTCTATCCATGGTCTCCTCTAGCCATGGTCTTCTCTATCCATGGTCTTCTCTATCCATGGTCTCCTCTAGCCATGGTCTCCTCTATCCATGGTCTCCTCTAGCCATGGTCTCCTCTACCTCTAGCCATGGTCTCCTCTAGCCATGGTCCCCTCTACCTCTTTCCATGGTCTCCTCTATTCATGGTCTCCTCTAGCCATGGTCTCCTCTACCTCTTTCCATGGTCTCCTCTATCCATGGTCTCCTCTACCTCTATCCATGGTCTCCTCTAGCCATGGTCTCCTCTACCTCTTTCCATGGTCTCCTCTATCCATGGTCTCCTCTAGCCATGGTCTCCTCTACCTCTTTCCATGGTCTCCTCTATCCATGGTCTCCTCTACCTCTATCCATGGTCTCCTCTAGCCATGGTCTCCTCTACCTCTATCCATGGTCTCCTCTATCCATGTTCTCCTCTATCCATGGTCTCCTCTATCCACGGTCTCCTCTATCCATGGTCTCCTCTACCTCTATCCATGGTCTCCTCTATCCACGGTCTCCTCTATCCATGGTCTCCTCTATCCATGGTCTCTTCTAGCCAGGGTCTCCTCTAGCCATGGTCTCCTCTATCCATGGTCTCCTCTAGCCATGGTCTCCTCTATCCATGGTCTCCTCTAGCCAGGGTCTCCTCTAGCCATGGTCTCCTCTATCCATGGTCTCCTCTAGCCATTGTCTCCTCTATCCATGGTCTCCTCTATCCATGGTCTCCTCTATCCATGGTCTCCTCTATCCATGGTCTCCTCTAGCCATGGTCTCCTCTACCTCTATCCATGGTCTCCTCTAGCCATGGTCTCCTCTATCCATGGTTTCCTCTATCCATGGTCTCCTCTATCCATGGTCTCCTCTACCTCTATCCATGGTCTCCTCTAGCCATGGTCTCCTCTATCCATGGTTTCCTCTATCCATGGTCTCCTCTATCCATGGTCTCCTCTATCCATGGTCTCCTCTAGCCATGGTCTCCTCTACCTCTATCCATGGTCTTCTCTATCCATGGTCTTCTCTTTCCATGGTCTCCTCTATCCATGGTCTCCTCTATCCATGGTCTTCTCTATCCATGGTCTCCTCTACCCATGGTCTCCTCTACCTCTATCCATGGTCTCCTCTAGCCATGGTCTTCTCTATCCATGGTCTTCTCTATCCATGGTCTCCTCTAGCCATGGTCTCCTCTATCCATGGTCTCCTCTAGCCATGGTCTCCTCTACCTCTATCCATGGTCTCCTCTAGCCATGGTCTCCTCTACCTCTTTCCATGGTCTCCTCTATCCATGGTCTCCTCTAGCCATGGTCTCCTCTACCCATGGTCTCCTCTAGCCATGGTCTCCTCTAGCCATGGTCTCCTCTATCCATGGTCTCCTCTAGCCATGGTCTCCTCTACCTCTTTCCATGGTCTCCTCTATCCATTGTCTCCTCTACCTCTATCCATGGTCTCCTCTAGCCATGGTCTCCTCTACCTCTATCCATCTTCTCCTCTATCCATGGTCTCCTCTATCCATGGTCTCCTCTATCCATGGTATCCTCTTGCCATTGTCTCCTCTACCTCTATCCATAGTCTCCTCTATCCATGGTCTCCTCTATCCATGGTCTCCTCTACCTCTAGCTATGGTCTCCTCTATCCATGGTCTCCTCTACCTCTACCTCTATCCATGGTCTCCTCTAGCCATAGTCTCCTCTATCCATGGTCTCCTCTATCCATAGTCTCCTCTATCCATGGTCTCCTCTATCCATAGTCTCCTCTATCCATGGTCTCCTCTATCCATGGTCTCCTCTACCTCTATCCATGGTCTCCTCTACCTCTATCCATGGTCTCCTCTACCTCTACCCATGGTCTCCTCTATCCATAGTCTCCTCTATCCATGGTCTCCTCTATCCATAGTCTCCTCTATCCATGGTCTCCTCTATCCTCGGTCTCCTCTATCCATGGTCTCCTCTACCTCTATCCATAGTCTCCTCTATCCATGGTCTCCTCTATCCATAGTCTCCTCTATCCATAGTCTCCTCTATCCATGGTCTCCTCTATCCATAGTCTCCTCTATCCATGGTCTCCTCTATCCATGGTCTCCTCTACCTCTATCCATGGTCTCCTCTATCCATGGTCTCCTCTACCCATGGTCTCCTCTAGCCATGGTCTCCTCTACCTCTATCCATGGTCTTCTCTATCCATGGTCTCCTCTAGCCATGGTCTCCTCTACCTCTATCCATGGTCTTCTCTATCCATGGTCTTCTCTTTCCATGGTCTCCTCTATCCATGGTCTCCTCTATCCATGGTCTTCTCTATCCATGGTCTCCTCTATCCATGGTCTCCTCTACCTCTATCCATGGTCTCCTCTAGCCATGGTCTTCTCTATCCATGGTCTTCTCTATCCATGGTCTCCTCTAGCCATGGTCTCCTCTATCCATGGTCTCCTCTAGCCATGGTCTCCTCTACCTCTAGCCATGGTCTCCTCTAGCCATGGTCCCCTCTACCTCTTTCCATGGTCTCCTCTATTCATGGTCTCCTCTAGCCATGGTCTCCTCTACCTCTTTCCATGGTCTCCTCTATCCATGGTCTCCTCTACCTCTATCCATGGTCTCCTCTAGCCATGGTCTCCTCTACCTCTTTCCATGGTCTCCTCTATCCATGGTCTCCTCTAGCCATGGTCTCCTCTACCTCTTTCCATGGTCTCCTCTATCCATGGTCTCCTCTATCCATGATCTCCTCTAGCCATGGTCTCCTCTAGCCATGGTCTTCTCTATCCATGGTCTTCTCTATCCATGGGTCTCCTCTATCCATGGTCTCCTCTACCTCTAACCATGGTCTCCTCTATCCATGGTCTCCTCTAGCCATGGTCTCCTCTACCTCTATCCATGGTCTCCTCTATCCATGTTCTCCTCTATCCATGGTCTCCTCTATCCACGGTCTCCTCTATCCATGGTCTCCTCTACCTCTATCCATGGTCTCCTCTATCCACGGTCTCCTCTATCCATGGTCGCCTCTATCCATGGTCTCTTCTAGCCAGGGTCTCCTCTAGCCATGGTCTCCTCTATCCATGGTCTCCTCTAGCCATGGTCTCCTCTATCCATGGTCTCCTCTAGCCAGGGTCTCCTCTAGCCATGGTCTCCTCTATCCATGGTCTCCTCTAGCCATTGTCTCCTCTATCCATGGTCTCCTCTATCCATGGTCTCCTCTATCCATGGTCTCCTCTATCCATGGTCTCCTCTAGCCATGGTCTCCTCTACCTCTATCCATGGTCTCCTCTAGCCATGGTCTCCTCTATCCATGGTTTCCTCTATCCATGGTCTCCTCTATCCATGGTCTCCTCTACCTCTATCCATGGTCTCCTCTAGCCATGGTCTCCTCTATCCATGGTTTCCTCTATCCATGGTCTCCTCTATCCATGGTCTCCTCTACCTCTATCCATGGTCTTCTCTATCCATGGTCTCCTCTAGCCATGGTCTCCTCTACCTCTATCCATGGTCTTCTCTATCCATGGTCTTCTCTTTCCATGGTCTCCTCTATCCATGGTCTCCTCTATCCATGGTCTTCTCTATCCATGGTCTCCTCTACCCATGGTCTCCTCTACCTCTATCCATGGTCTCCTCTAGCCATGGTCTTCTCTATCCATGGTCTTCTCTATCCATGGTCTCCTCTAGCCATGGTCTCCTCTATCCATGGTCTCCTCTAGCCATGGTCTCCTCTACCTCTATCCATGGTCTCCTCTAGCCATGGTCTCCTCTACCTCTTTCCATGGTCTCCTCTATCCATGGTCAACTCTAGCCATGGTCTCCTCTACCTCTTTCCATGGTCTCCTCTATCCATGGTCTCCTCTACCTCTTTCCATGGTCTCCTCTATCCATGGTCTCCTCTAGCCATGGTCTCCTCTACCTCTTTCCATGGTCTCCTCTATCCATGGTCTCCTCTATCCATGGTCTCCTCTAGCCATGGTCTCCTCTAGCCATGGTCTTCTCTATCCATGGTCTTCTCTATCCATGGTCTCCTCTATCCATGGTCTCCTCTACCTCTATCCATGGTCTCCTCTATCCATGGTCTCCTCTATCCATGGTCTCCTCTATCCACGGTCACCTCTATCCATGGTCTCTACCTCTATCCATGGTCTCCTCTATCCACGGTCTCCTCTATCCATGGTCTCCTCTATCCATAGTCTTCTCTATCCATGGTCTCCTCTATCCATGGTCTCCTCTAGCCATGGTCTCCTCTACCTCTTTCCATGGTCTCCTCTATCCATGGTCTCCTCTATCCATGGTCTCCTCTAGCCATGGTCTCCTCTAGCCATGGTCTTCTCTATCCATAGTCTCCTCTATCCATAGTCTTCTCTATCCATGGTCTCCTCTACCTCTATCCATGGTCTCCTCTATCCATGGTCTCCTCTACCCATGGTCTCCTCTATCCATAGTCTCCTCTAGCCATGGTCTCCTCTACCTCTATCCATAGTCTTCTCTATCCATGGTCTCCTCTATCCATGGTCTCCTCTACCTCTAGCCATGGTCTCCTCTACCTCTATCCATGGTCTTCTCTATCCATAGTCTCCTCTATCCATAGTCTCCTCTAGCCATGGTCTCCTCTACCTCTATCCATAGTCTTCTCTATCCATGGTCTCCTCTAGCCATGGTCTCCTCTACCTCTATCCATGGTCTTCTCTATCCATGGTCTCCTCTAGCCATGGTCTCCTCTACCTCTATCCATGGTCTTCTCTATCCCTGGTCTTCTCTTTCCATGGTCTCCTCTATCCATGGTCTCCTCTATCCATGGTCTCCTCTATCCATGGTCTTCTCTATCCATGGTCTCCTCTAACCATGGTCTCCTCTACCTCTATCCATGGTCTCCTCTAGCCATGGTCTTCTCTATCCATGGTCTTCTCTATCCATGGTCTCCTCTAGCCATGGTCTCCTCTATCCATGGTCTCCTCTAGCCATGGTCTCCTCTACCTCTATCCATGGTCTCCTCTAGCCATGGTCCCCTCTACCTCTTTCCATGGTCTCCTCTATCCATGGTCTCCTCTAGCCATGGTCTCCTCTACCTCTTTCCATGGTCTCCTCTATCCATTGTCTCCTCTACCTCTATCCATGGTCTCCTCTAGCCATGGTCCCCTCTACCTCTTTCCATGGTCTCCTCTATCCATGGTCTCCTCTAGCCATGGTCTCCTCTACCTCTTTCCATGGTCTCCTCTATCCATGGTCTCCTCTACCTCTTTCCATGGTCTCCTCTATCCATGGTCTCCTCTAGCCATGGTCTCCTCTACCTCTATCCATCTTCTCCTCTATCCATGGTCTCCTCTATCCATGGTCTCCTCTATCCATGGTATCCTCTTGCCATTGTCTCCTCTACCTCTATCCATATTCTCCTCTATCCATGGTCTCCTCTATCCATGGTCTCCTCTACCTCTAGCTATGGTCTCCTCTATCCATGGTCTCCTCTACCTCTACCTCTATCCATGGTCTCCTCTAGCCATAGTCTCCTCTATCCATGGTTTCCTCTATCCATGGTCTCCTCTATCCATGGTCTTCTCTACCTCTATCCATGGTCTCCTCTACCTCTATCCATGGTCTCCTCTACCTCTATCCATAGTCTCCTCTAGCCATAGTCTCCTCTATCCATGGTCTCCTCTATCCATGGTCTCCTCTATCCATAGTCTCCTCTACCTCTATCCATGGTCTCCTCTACCTCTATCCATGGTCTCCTCTAGCCATAGTCTCCTCTATCCATGGTCTCCTCTATCCATAGTCTCCTCTATCCATGGTCTCCTCTATCCATGGTCTCCTCTACCTCTATCCATGGTCTCCTCTACCTCTACCCATGGTCTCCTCTATCCATAGTCTCCTCTATCCATGGTCTCCTCTATCCATAGTCTCCTCTATCCATGGTCTCCTCTATCCTCGGTCTCCTCTATCCATGGTCTCCTCTACCTCTATCCATAGTCTCCTCTATCCATGGTCTCCTCTATCCATAGTCTCCTCTATCCATAGTCTCCTCTATCCATGGTCTCCTCTATCCATAGTCTCCTCTATCCATGGTCTCCTCTATCCATGGTCTCCTCTACCTCTAGCCATGGTCTCCTCTACCTCTACCCATGGTCTTCTCTACCTCTATCCATGGTCTCCTCTATCCATAGTCTCCTCTATCCATAGTCTTCTCTATCCATGGTCTCCTCTACCTCTATCCATGGTCTCCTCTATCCATGGTCTCCTCTACCTCTATCCATGGTCTCCTCTATCCATGGTCTCCTCTACCCATGGTCTCCTCTAGCCATGGTCTCCTCTACCTCTATCCATGGTCTTCTCTATCCATGGTCTCCTCTAGCCATGGTCTCCTCTACCTCTATCCATGGTCTTCTCTATCCATGGTCTTCTCTTTCCATGGTCTCCTCTATCCATGGTCTCCTCTATCCATGGTCTTCTCTATCCATGGTCTCCTCTATCCATGGTCTCCTCTACCTCTATCCATGGTCTCCTCTAGCCATGGTCTTCTCTATCCATGGTCTTCTCTATCCATGGTCTCCTCTAGCCATGGTCTCCTCTATCCATGGTCTCCTCTAGCCATGGTCTCCTCTACCTCTAGCCATGGTCTCCTCTAGCCATGGTCCCCTCTACCTCTTTCCATGGTCTCCTCTATTCATGGTCTCCTCTAGCCATGGTCTCCTCTACCTCTTTCCATGGTCTCCTCTATCCATGGTCTCCTCTACCTCTATCCATGGTCTCCTCTAGCCATGGTCTCCTCTACCTCTTTCCATGGTCTCCTCTATCCATGGTCTCCTCTAGCCATGGTCTCCTCTACCTCTTTCCATGGTCTCCTCTATCCATGGTCTCCTCTATCCATGGTCTCCTCTACCTCTATCCATGGTCTCCTCTAGCCATGGTCTCCTCTACCTCTATCCATGGTCTCCTCTATCCATGTTCTCCTCTATCCATGGTCTCCTCTATCCACGGTCTCCTCTATCCATGGTCTCCTCTACCTCTATCCATGGTCTCCTCTATCCACGGTCTCCTCTATCCATGGTCTCCTCTATCCATGGTCTCTTCTAGCCAGGGTCTCCTCTAGCCATGGTCTCCTCTATCCATGGTCTCCTCTAGCCATGGTCTCCTCTATCCATGGTCTCCTCTAGCCAGGGTCTCCTCTAGCCATGGTCTCCTCTATCCATGGTCTCCTCTAGCCATTGTCTCCTCTATCCATGGTCTCCTCTATCCATGGTCTCCTCTATCCATGGTCTCCTCTATCCATGGTCTCCTCTAGCCATGGTCTCCTCTACCTCTATCCATGGTCTCCTCTAGCCATGGTCTCATCTATCCATGGTTTCCTCTATCCATGGTCTCCTCTATCCATGGTCTCCTCTACCTCTATCCATGGTCTCCTCTAGCCATGGTCTCCTCTATCCATGGTTTCCTCTATCCATGGTCTCCTCTATCCATGGTCTCCTCTATCCATGGTCTCCTCTAGCCATGGTCTCCTCTACCTCTATCCATGGTCTTCTCTATCCATGGTCTCCTCTAGCCATGGTCTCCTCTACCTCTATCCATGGCCTTCTCTATCCATGGTCTTCTCTTTCCATGGTCTCCTCTATCCATGGTCTCCTCTATCCATGGTCTTCTCTATCCATGGTCTCCTCTACCCATGGTCTCCTCTACCTCTATCCATGGTCTCCTCTAGCCATGGTCTTCTCTATCCATGGTCTTCTCTATCCATGGTCTCCTCTAGCCATGGTCTCCTCTATCCATGGTCTCCTCTAGCCATGGTCTCCTCTACCTCTATCCATGGTCTCCTCTAGCCATGGTCTCCTCTACCTCTTTCCATGGTCTCCTCTATCCATGGTCTCCTCTAGCCATGGTCTCCTCTACCTCTTTCCATGGTCTCCTCTATCCATGGTCTCCTCTACCTCTTTCCATGGTCTCCTCTATCCATGGTCTCCTCTATCCATGGTCTCCTCTAGCCATGGTCTCCTCTAGCCATGGTCTTCTCTATCCATGGTCTTCTCTATCCATGGTCTCCTCTATCCATGGTCTCCTCTACCTCTATCCATGGTCTCCTCTATCCATGTTCTCCTCTATCCATGGTCTCCTCTATCCACGGTCACCTCTATCCATGGTCTCTACCTCTATCCATGGTCTCCTCTATCCACGGTCTCCTCTATCCATGGTCTCCTCTAGCCATGGTCTCCTCTATCCATGGTCTCCTCTACCTCTATCCATGGTCTCCTCTATCCATGGTCTCCTCTACCTCTATCCATGGTCTCCTCTATCCATGGTCTCCTCTACCTCTATCCATGGTCTCCTCTATCCATGGTCTCCTCTATCCATGGTCTCCTCTAGCCATGGTCTCCTCTACCTCTATCCATGGTCTTCTCTATCCATGGTCTCCTCTAGCCATGGTCTCCTCTACCTCTATCCATGGTCTTCTCTATCCCTGGTCTTCTCTTTCCATGGTTTCCTCTATCCATGGTCTCCTCTATCCATGGTCTTCTCTATCCATGGTCTCCTCTATCCATGGTCTCCTCTACCTCTATCCATGGTCTCCTCTAGCCATGGTCTTCTCTATCCATGGTCTTCTCTATCCATGGTCTCCTCTAGCCATGGTCTCCTCTATCCATGGTCTCCTCTAGCCATGGTCTCCTCTACCTCTATCCATGGTCTCCTCTAGCCATGGTCCCCTCTACCTCTTTCCATGGTCTCCTCTATCCATGGTCTCCTCTAGCCATGGTCTCCTCTACCTCTTTCCATGGTCTCCTCTATCCATTGTCTCCTCTACCTCTTTCCATGGTCTCCTCTATCCATGGTCTCCTCTAGCCATGGTCTCCTCTACCTCTTTCCATGGTCTTCTCTATCCATGGTCTCCTCTGGCCATGGTCTCCTCTACCTCTTTCCATGGTCTCCTCTATCCATGGTCTCCTCTATCCATGGTATCCTCTTGCCATTGTCTCCTCTACCTCTATCCATAGTCTCCTCTATCCATGGTCTCCTCTATCCATGGTCTCCTCTACCTCTAGCTATGGTCTCCTCTATCCATGGTCTCCTCTACCTCTACCTCTATCCATGGTCTCCTCTAGCCATAGTCTCCTCTATCCATGGTCTCCTCTATCCATAGTCTCCTCTATCCATGGTCTCCTCTATCCATAGTCTCCTCTATCCATGGTCTCCTCTATCCATAGTCTCCTCTATCCATGGTCTCCTCTATCCTCGGTCTCCTCTATCCATGGTCTCCTCTACCTCTATCCATAGTCTCCTCTATCCATGGTCTCCTCTATCCATAGTCTCCTCTATCCATAGTCTCCTCTATCCATGGTCTCCTCTATCCATAGTCTCCTCTATCCATGGTCTCCTCTATCCATGGTCTCCTCTACCTCTATCCATGGTCTCCTCTATCCATGGTCTCCTCTACCCATGGTCTCCTCTAGCCATGGTCTCCTCTACCTCTATCCATGGTCTTCTCTATCCATGGTCTCCTCTAGCCATGGTCTCCTCTACCTCTATCCATGGTCTTCTCTATCCATGGTCTTCTCTTTCCATGGTCTCCTCTATCCATGGTCTCCTCTATCCATGGTCTTCTCTATCCATGGTCTCCTCTATCCATGGTCTCCTCTACCTCTATCCATGGTCTCCTCTAGCCATGGTCTTCTCTATCCATGGTCTTCTCTATCCATGGTCTCCTCTAGCCATGGTCTCCTCTATCCATGGTCTCCTCTAGCCATGGTCTCCTCTACCTCTAGCCATGGTCTCCTCTAGCCATGGTCCCCTCTACCTCTTTCCATGGTCTCCTCTATTCATGGTCTCCTCTAGCCATGGTCTCCTCTACCTCTTTCCATGGTCTCCTCTATCCATGGTCTCCTCTACCTCTATCCATGGTCTCCTCTAGCCATGGTCTCCTCTACCTCTTTCCATGGTCTCCTCTATCCATGGTCTCCTCTAGCCATGGTCTCCTCTACCTCTTTCCATGGTCTCCTCTATCCATGGTCTCCTCTATCCATGATCTCCTCTAGCCATGGTCTCCTCTAGCCATGGTCTTCTCTATCCATGGTCTTCTCTATCCATGGGTCTCCTCTATCCATGGTCTCCTCTACCTCTAACCATGGTCTCCTCTATCCATGGTCTCCTCTAGCCATGGTCTCCTCTACCTCTATCCATGGTCTCCTCTATCCATGTTCTCCTCTATCCATGGTCTCCTCTATCCACGGTCTCCTCTATCCATGGTCTCCTCTACCTCTATCCATGGTCTCCTCTATCCACGGTCTCCTCTATCCATGGTCGCCTCTATCCATGGTCTCTTCTAGCCAGGGTCTCCTCTAGCCATGGTCTCCTCTATCCATGGTCTCCTCTAGCCATGGTCTCCTCTATCCATGGTCTCCTCTAGCCAGGGTCTCCTCTAGCCATGGTCTCCTCTATCCATGGTCTCCTCTAGCCATTGTCTCCTCTATCCATGGTCTCCTCTATCCATGGTCTCCTCTATCCATGGTCTCCTCTATCCATGGTCTCCTCTAGCCATGGTCTCCTCTACCTCTATCCATGGTCTCCTCTAGCCATGGTCTCCTCTATCCATGGTTTCCTCTATCCATGGTCTCCTCTATCCATGGTCTCCTCTACCTCTATCCATGGTCTCCTCTAGCCATGGTCTCCTCTATCCATTGTTTCCTCTATCCATGGTCTCCTCTATCCATGGTCTCCTCTACCTCTATCCATGGTCTTCTCTATCCATGGTCTCCTCTAGCCATGGTCTCCTCTACCTCTATCCATGGTCTTCTCTATCCATGGTCTTCTCTTTCCATGGTCTCCTCTATCCATGGTCTCCTCTATCCATGGTCTTCTCTATCCATGGTCTCCTCTACCCATGGTCTCCTCTACCTCTATCCATGGTCTCCTCTAGCCATGGTCTTCTCTATCCATGGTCTTCTCTATCCATGGTCTCCTCTAGCCATGGTCTCCTCTATCCATGGTCTCCTCTAGCCATGGTCTCCTCTACCTCTATCCATGGTCTCCTCTAGCCATGGTCTCCTCTACCTCTTTCCATGGTCTCCTCTATCCATGGTCTCCTCTAGCCATGGTCTCCTCTACCTCTTTCCATGGTCTCCTCTATCCATGGTCTCCTCTACCTCTTTCCATGGTCTCCTCTATCCATGGTCTCCTCTAGCCATGGTCTCCTCTACCTCTTTCCATGGTCTCCTCTATCCATGGTCTCCTCTATCCATGGTCTCCTCTAGCCATGGTCTCCTCTAGCCATGGTCTTCTCTATCCATGGTCTTCTCTATCCATGGTCTCCTCTATCCATGGTCTCCTCTACCTCTATCCATGGTCTCCTCTATCCATGGTCTCCTCTATCCATGGTCTCCTCTATCCACGGTCACCTCTATCCATGGTCTCTACCTCTATCCATGGTCTCCTCTATCCACGGTCTCCTCTATCCATGGTCTCCTCTATCCATAGTCTTCTCTATCCATGGTCTCCTCTATCCATGGTCTCCTCTAGCCATGGTCTCCTCTACCTCTTTCCATGGTCTCCTCTATCCATGGTCTCCTCTATCCATGGTCTCCTCTAGCCATGGTCTCCTCTAGCCATGGTCTTCTCTATCCATAGTCTCCTCTATCCATAGTCTTCTCTATCCATGGTCTCCTCTACCTCTATCCATGGTCTCCTCTATCCATGGTCTCCTCTACCTCTATCCATGGTCTTCTCTATCCATGGTCTCCTCTAGCCATGGTCTCCTCTACCTCTATCCATGGTCTTCTCTATCCCTGGTCTTCTCTTTCCATGGTTTCCTCTATCCATGGTCTCCTCTATCCATGGTCTTCTCTATCCATGGTCTCCTCTAACCATGGTCTCCTCTACCTCTATCCATGGTCTCCTCTAGCCATGGTCTTCTCTATCCATGGTCTTCTCTATCCATGGTCTCCTCTAGCCATGGTCTCCTCTATCCATGGTCTCCTCTAGCCATGGTCTCCTCTACCTCTATCCATGGTCTCCTCTAGCCATGGTCCCCTCTACCTCTTTCCATGGTCTCCTCTATCCATGGTCTCCTCTAGCCATGGTCTCCTCTACCTCTTTCCATGGTCTCCTCTATCCATTGTCTCCTCTACCTCTATCCATGGTCTCCTCTAGCCATGGTCCCCTCTACCTCTTTCCATGGTCTCCTCTATCCATGGTCTCCTCTAGCCATGGTCTCCTCTACCTCTTTCCATGGTCTCCTCTAACCATGGTCTCCTCTACCTCTATCCATGGTCTCCTCTAGCCATGGTCTCCTCTACCTCTTTCCATGGTCTCCTCTATCCATGGTCTCCTCTACCTCTATCCATCTTCTCCTCTATCCATGGTCTCCTCTATCCATGGTCTCCTCTACCTCTACCTCTATCCATGGTCTCCTCTAGCCATGGTCTCCTCTACCTCTATCCATCTTCTCCTCTATCCATGGTCTCCTCTATCCATGGTCTCCTCTACCTCTACCTCTATCCATGGTCTCCTCTAGCCATAGTCTCCTCTATCCATGGTCTCCTCTAGCCATAGTCTCCTCTATCCATGGTCTCCTCTATCCATAGTCTCCTCTATCCATGGTCTCCTCTATCCATGGTCTCCTCTATCCATGGTCTCCTCTACCTCTATCCATGGTCTCCTCTACCTCTATCCATGGTCTCCTCTACCTCTACCCATGGTCTCCTCTATCCATAGTCTCCTCTATCCATGGTCTCCTCTATCCATAGTCTCCTCTATCCATGGTCTCCTCTATCCTCGGTCTCCTCTATCCATGGTCTCCTCTACCTCTATCCATAGTCTCCTCTATCCATGGTCTCCTCTATCCATAGTCTCCTCTATCCATAGTCTCCTCTATCCATGGTCTCCTCTATCCATAGTCTCCTCTATCCATGGTCTCCTCTATCCATGGTCTCCTCTACCTCTAGCCATGGTCTCCTCTACCTCTACCCATGGTCTTCTCTACCTCTATCCATAGTCTCCTCTATCCATAGTCTCCTCTATCCATAGTCTTCTCTATCCATGGTCTCCTCTACCTCTATCCATGGTCTCCTCTATCCATGGTCTCCTCTACCTCTATCCATGGTCTCCTCTATCCATGGTCTCCTCTATCCATGGTCTCCTCTATCCATGGTCTCCTCTACCTCTAGCCATGGTCTCCTCTACCTCTATCCATGGTCTTCTCTATCCATGGTCTCCTCTATCCATGGTCTCCTCTAGCCATGGTCTCCTCTACCTCTATCCATGGTCTTCTCTATCCATGGTCTCCTCTAGCCATGGTCTCCTCTACCTCTATCCATGGTCTTCTCTATCCATGGTCTTCTCTTTCCATGGTCTCCTCTATCCATGGTCTCCTCTATCCATGGTCTTCTCTATCCATGGTCTCCTCTATCCATGGTCTCCTCTACCTCTATCCATGGTCTCCTCTAGCCATGGTCTTCTCTATCCATGGTCTTCTCTATCCATGGTCTCCTCTAGCCATGGTCTCCTCTATCCATGGTCTCCTCTACCTCTATCCATGGTCTCCTCTAGCCATGGTCTTCTCTATCCATGGTCTTCTCTATCCATGGTCTTCTCTATCCATGGTCTTCTCTATCCATAGTCTCCTCTAGCCATGGTCTCCTCTACCTCTATCCATGGTCTCCTCTAGCCATGGTCCCCTCTACCTCTTTCCATGGTCTCCTCTATTCATGGTCTCCTCTAGCCATGGTCTCCTCTACCTCTTTCCATGGTCTCCTCTATCCATGGTCTCCTCTACCTCTATCCATGGTCTCCTCTAGCCATGGTCTCCTCTACCTCTTTCCATGGTCTCCTCTATCCATGGTCTCCTCTAGCCATGGTCTCCTCTACCTCTTTCCATGGTCTCCTCTATCCATGGTCTCCTCTATCCATGATCTCCTCTAGCCATGGTCTCCTCTAGCCATGGTCTTCTCTATCCATGGTCTTCTCTATCCATGGGTCTCCTCTATCCATGGTCTCCTCTACCTCTAACCATGGTCTCCTCTATCCATGGTCTCCTCTACCTCTATCCATGGTCTCCTCTATCCATGGTCTCCTCTACCTCTATCCATGGTCTCCTCTATCCACGGTCTCCTCTATCCATGGTCTCCTCTATCCATGGTCTCCTCTATCCACGGTCTCCTCTATCCATGGTCTCCTCTATCCATGGTCTCTTCTAGCCAGGGTCTCCTCTAGCCATGGTCTCCTCTATCCATGGTCTCCTCTAGCCATGGTCTCCTCTATCCATGGTCTCCTCTAGCCAGGGTCTCCTCTAGCCATGGTCTCCTCTATCCATGGTCTCCTCTAGCCATTGTCTCCTCTATCCATGGTCTCCTCTATCCATGGTCTCCTCTATCCATGGTCTCCTCTATCCATGGTCTCCTCTAGCCATGGTCTCCTCTACCTCTATCCATGGTCTCCTCTAGCCATGGTCTCCTCTATCCATGGTCTCCTCTATCCATGGTTTCCTCTATCCATGGTCTCCTCTATCCATGGTCTCCTCTACCTCTATCCATGGTCTCCTCTAGCCATGGTCTCCTCTATCCATGGTTTCCTCTATCCATGGTCTCCTCTATCCATGGTCTCCTCTATCCATGGTCTCCTCTAGCCATGGTCTCCTCTACCTCTATCCATGGTCTCCTCTATCCATGGTCTCCTCTATCCATGGTCTCTTCTAGCCAGGGTCTCCTCTAGCCATGGTCTCCTCTATCCATGGTCTCCTCTAGCCATGGTCTCCTCTATCCATGGTCTCCTCTAGCCAGGGTCTCCTCTAGCCATGGTCTCCTCTATCCATGGTCTCCTCTAGCCATTGTCTCCTCTATCCATGGTCTCCTCTATCCATGGTCTCCTCTATCCATGGTCTCCTCTATCCATGGTCTCCTCTAGCCATGGTCTCCTCTACCTCTATCCATGGTCTCCTCTAGCCATGGTCTTCTCTATCCATGGTCTTCTCTATCCATGGTCTCCTCTAGCCATGGTCTCCTCTATCCATGGTCTCCTCTAGCCATGGTCTCCTCTACCTCTATCCATGGTCTCCTCTAGCCATGGTCTCCTCTACCTCTTTCCATGGTCTCCTCTATCCATGGTCTCCTCTATCCATGGTCTCCTCTAGCCATGGTCTCCTCTACCTCTATCCATGGTCTCCTCTAGCCATGGTCTCCTCTACCTCTTTCCATGGTCTCCTCTATCCATGGTCTCCTCTACCTCTTTCCATGGTCTCCTCTATCCATGGTCTCCTCTAGCCATGGTCTCCTCTACCTCTTTCCATGGTCTCCTCTATCCATGGTCTCCTCTATCCATGGTCTCCTCTAGCCATGGTCTCCTCTAGCCATGGTCTTCTCTATCCATGGTCTTCTCTATCCATGGTCTCCTCTATCCATGGTCTCCTCTACCTCTATCCATGGTCTCCTCTATCCATGTTCTCCTCTATCCATGGTCTCCTCTATCCACGGTCTCCTCTATCCATGGTCTCCTCTACCTCTATCCATGGTCTCCTCTATCCACGGTCTCCTCTATCCATGGTCTCCTCTATCCATGGTCTCTTCTAGCCAGGGTCTCCTCTAGCCATGGTCTCCTCTATCCATGGTCTCCTCTAGCCATGGTCTCCTCTATCCATGGTCTCCTCTAGCCAGGGTCTCCTCTAGCCATGGTCTCCTCTATCCATGGTCTCCTCTAGCCATTGTCTCCTCTATCCATGGTCTCCTCTATCCATGGTCTCCTCTATCCATGGTCTCCTCTATCCATGGTCTCCTCTATCCATGGTCTCCTCTAGCCATGGTCTCCTCTATCCATGGTCTCCTCTAGCCAGGGTCTCCTCTAGCCATGGTCTCCTCTATCCATGGTCTCCTCTATCCATAGTCTCCTCTATCCATGGTCTCCTCTATCCATGGTTTCCTCTATCCATGGTCTCCTCTAGCCATGGTCTCCTCTATCCATGGTCTTCAGACTCTCCCTAGCCATTTGGGATACAGACTCTCCTAACCATGTGGGATACAGACTCTCCATAACCATGTGGGATACAGACTCTCCATAACCATGTGGGATACAGACTCTCCATAACCATGTGGGATAGAGACTCTTCCTAGCCATGTGGGATACAGACTCTTCCTAGCCATGTGGGATACAGACTCTTCCTAGCCATGTGGGATACAGACTCTTCCTAGCCATGTGGGATACAGACTCTTCCTAGCCATGTGGGATACAGACTCTTCCTAACCATGTGGGATACAGACTCTTCCTAGCCATGTGGGATACAGACTCTTCCTAGCCATGTGGGATACAGACTCTTCCTAGCCATGTGGGATACAGACTCTCCATAACCATGTGGGATACAGACTCTCCATAACCATGTGGGATACAGACTCTCCATAACCATGTGGGATACAGACTCTCCATAACCATGTGGGATACAGACTCTTCCTAACCATGTGGGATACAGACTCTCCATAACCATGTGGGATACAGACTCTCCTAACCATGTGGGATACAGACTCTCCCTAACCATGTGGGATACAGACTCTCCATAACCATGTGGGATACAGACTCTCCATAACCATGTGGGATACAGACTCTTCCTAACCATGTGGGATACAGACTCTCCATAACCATGTGGGATACTGACTCTCCATAACCATGTGGGATACAGACTCTCCATAACCATGTGGGGATACAGACTCTCCCTAACCATGTGGGATACAGACTCTCCATAACCATGTGGGATACAGACTCTCCATAACCATGTGGGATTCAGACTCTCCCTAACCATGTGGGATACAGACTCTCCATAACCATGTGGGATACAGACTCTCCATAGCCATGTGGGGATATAGACTCTCCTAACCATGTGGGATACAGACTCTTCCTAGCCATGTGGGGATACAGACTCTTCCTAGCCATTTGGGGATACAGACTCTTCCTAGCCATTTGGGGATACAGACTCTCCATAGCCATTTGGGGATACAGACTCTCCATAACCATGTGGGATTCAGACTCTCCATAACCATGTGGGATACAGACTCTCCCTAACCATGTGGGATACAGACTCTCCATAACCATGTGGGATACAGACTCTCCATAACCATGTGGGATACAGACTCTTCCTAACCATGTGGGATACAGACTCTCCTAACCATGTGGGATTCAGACTCTCCATAACCATTTGGGATACAGACTCTCCATAACCATGTGGGATACAGACTCTTCCTAACCATGTGGGATACAGACTCTCCATAACCATGTGGGATACAGACTCTCCATAACCATGTGGGATACAGACTCTCCCTAACCATGTGGGATACAGACTCTCCATAACCATGTGGGATACAGACTCTCCCTAACCATGTGGGATACAGACTCTTCATAACCATGTGGGATACAGACTCTCCATAACCATGTGGGATACAGACTCTCCATAACCATGTGGGATACAGACTCTCCTAACCATGTGGGATACAGACTCTCCATAACCATGTGGGATACAGACTCTCCATAACCATGTGGGATACAGACTCTCCATAACCATGTGGGATACAGACTCTCCCTAACCATGTGGGATACAGACTCTCCATAACCATGTGGGATACAGACTCTCCCTAACCATGTGGGATACAGACTCTCCCTAACCATGTGGTCTTCAGACTCTCCATAACCATGTGGGATACAGACTCTCCCTAACCATGTGGGATACAGACTCTCCCTAACCATGTGGGATACAGACTCTCCCTAACCATGTGGGATACAGACTCTCTCTAACCATTTGGGGATACAGACTCTCCCTAGCCATGTGGGATACAGACTCTCATAGCCATGTGGGATACAGACTCTCCCTAACCATGTGGGATACAGACTCTCCATAACCATGTGGGATACAGACTCTCCCTAGCCATTTGGGGATACAGACTCTCCCTAGCCATGTGGGATACAGACTCTCCATAACCATTTGGGGATACTGACTCTCCATAACCATGTGGGATACAGACTCTCCATAACCATGTGGGGATACAGACTCTCCCTAACCATGTGGGATACAGACTCTCCCTAACCATTTGGGGATACAGACTCTCCCTAGCCATTTGGGGATACAGACTCTCCCTAACCATGTGGGATACAGACTCTCCCTAACCATGTGGGATACAGACTCTCCCTAACCATGTGGGATACAGACTCTCCATAACCATGTGGGGATACAGACTCTCCATAACCATGTGGGATACAGACTCTCCATAACCATGTGGGGATACAGACTCTCCCTAACCATGTGGGGATACAGACTCTCCCTAACCATGTGGGGATGCAGACTCTCCATAACCATGTGGGATACAGACTCTCCCTAACCATGTGGGGATACAGACTCTCCCTAACCATGTGGGGATACAGACTCTCCCTAACCATGTGGGGATACAGACTCTCCCTAACCATGTGGGGATACAGACTCTCCATAACCATGTGGGGTACAGACTCTCCATAACCATGTGGGGTACAGACTCTCCCTAACCATGTGGGATACAGACTCTCCATAACCATGTGGGGTACAGACTCTCCCTAACCATGTGGGGATACAGACTCTCCATAACCATGTGGGGTACAGACTCTCCCTAACCATGTGGGGATACAGACTCTCCATAACCATGTGGGGTACAGACTCTCCATAACCATGTGGGATACAGACTCTCCATAACCATGTGGGGTACAGACTCTCCATAACCATGTGGGGATACAGACTCTCCATAACCATGTGGGATACAGACTCTCCATAACCATGTGGGGTACAGACTCTCCCTAACCATGTGGGATACAGACTCTCCATAACCATGTGGGATACAGACTCTCCATAACCATGTGGGATACAGACTCTCCATAACCATGTGGGATACAGACACTCCATAGCCATGTGGGGATACAGACTCTCCATAACCATGTGGGATACAGACTCTCCATAACCATGTGGAATACAGACTCTCCATAGCCATGTGGGGTACAGACTCTCCATAACCATGTGGGATACAGACTCTCCCTAACCATGTGGGATACAGACTCTCCATAACCATGTGGGATACAGACTCTCCATAACCATGTGGGATACAGACTCTCCATAACCATGTGGGATACAGACTCTCCCTAACCATGTGGGATACAGACTCTCCATAACCATGTGGGATACAGACTCTCCATAACCATGTGGGATACAGACTCTCCATAGCCATGTGGGATACAGACTCTCCCTAACCATGTGGGGATGCAGACTCTCCATAACCATGTGGGATACAGACTCTCCATAACCATGTGGGATACAGACTCTCCCTAACCATGTGGGATACAGACTCTCCTAGCCATGTGGGATACAGACTCTCCCTAACCATGTGGGATACAGACTCTTCCTAGCCATGTGGGATACAGACTCTCCCTAACCATGTGGGATACAGACTCTCCATAACCATGTGGGATACAGACTCTCCCTAACCATGTGGGATACAGACTCTCCTAGCCATGTGGGGATACAGACTCTTCCTAGCCATGTGGGGATACAGACTCTCCCTAACCATGTGGGATACAGACTCTCCCTAACCATGTGGGGATACAGACTCTCCATAACCATGTGGGATACAGACTCTCCATAACCATGTGGGATACAGACTCTCCCTAACCATGTGGGATACAGACTCTCCATAACCATGTGGGATACAGACTCTCCCTAACCATGTGGGATACAGACTCTCCATAACCATGTGGGGATACAGACTCTCCCTAACCATGTGGGGATGCAGACTCTCCATAACCATGTGGGATACAGACTCTCCCTAACCATGTGGGGATACAGACTCTCCCTAACCATGTGGGGATACAGACTCTCCCTAACCATGTGGGGATACAGACTCTCCCTAACCATGTGGGGATACAGACTCTCCATAACCATGTGGGGTACAGACTCTCCATAACCATGTGGGATACAGACTCTCCCTAACCATGTGGGATACAGACTCTCCCTAACCATGTGGGATACAGACTCTCCCTAACCATGTGGGATACAGACTCTCCATAACCATGTGGGATACAGACTCTCCATAACCATGTGGGGTACAGACTCTCCCTAACCATGTGGGGTACAGACTCTCCATAACCATGTGGGATACAGACTCTCCATAACCATGTGGGGTACAGACTCTCCCTAACCATGTGGGGTACAGACTCTCCATAACCATGTGGGGATACAGACTCTCCATAACCATGTGGGGTACAGACTCTCCCTAACCATGTGGGGTACAGACTCTCCATAACCATGTGGGATACAGACTCTCCATAACCATGTGGGGTACAGACTCTCCATAACCATGTGGGGATACAGACTCTCCATAACCATGTGGGATACAGACTCTCCATAACCATGTGGGATACAGACTCTCCATAACCATGTGGGATACAGACTCTCCATAACCATGTGGGATACAGACTCTCCATAACCATGTGGGATACAGACTCTCCATAACCATGTGGGGATACAGACTCTCCATAACCATGTGGGATACAGACTCTCCATAACCATGTGGGGATACAGACTCTCCATAACCATGTGGGATACAGACTCTCCATAACCATGTGGGGATACAGACTCTCCATAACCATGTGGGGATACAGACTCTCCATAACCATGTGGGATACAGACTCTCCATAACCATGTGGGATACAGACTCTCCATAACCATGTGGGATACAGACTCTCCCTAACCATGTGGGGATATAGACTCTCCATAACCATGTGGGATACAGACTCTCCCTAACCATGTGGGGATACAGACTCTCCCTAACCATGTGGGATACAGACTCTCCATAACCATGTGGGATACAGACTCTCCATAACCATGTGGGGTACAGACTCTCCATAACCATGTGGGATACAGACTCTCCATAGCCATGTGGGATACAGACTCTCCATAACCATGTGGGATACAGACTCTCCATAACCATGTGGGATACAGACTCTCCATAACCATGTGGGATACAGACTCTCCCTAACCATGTGGGATACAGACTCTTCATAACCATGTGGGATACAGACTCTCCATAACCATGTGGGATACAGACTCTCCATAACCATGTGGGATACAGACTCTCCATAGCCATGTGGGGTACAGACTCTCCATAACCATGTGGGATACAGACTCTCCCTAACCATGTGGGATACAGACTCTCCATAACCATGTGGGATACAGACTCTCCCTAACCATGTGGGATACAGACTCTCCATAGCCATGTGGGGATACAGACTCTCCATAACCATGTGGGATACAGACTCTCCCTAACCATGTGGGGATATAGACTCTCCATAACCATGTGGGATACAGACTCTCCCTAACCATGTGGGATACAGACTCTCCATAGCCATGTGGGATACAGACTCTCCATAACCATGTGGGATACAGACTCTCCATAACCATGTGGGATACAGACTCTCCATAACCATGTGGGATACAGACTCTCCCTAACCATGTGGGATACAGACTCTTCATAACCATGTGGGATACAGACTCTCCATAACCATGTGGGATACAGACTCTCCATAACCATGTGGGATACAGACTCTCCATAGCCATGTGGGGTACAGACTCTCCATAACCATGTGGGATACAGACTCTCCCTAACCATGTGGGATACAGACTCTCCATAACCATGTGGGATACAGACTCTCCATAACCATGTGGGATACAGACTCTCCCTAACCATGTGGGATACAGACTCTCCATAACCATGTGGGATACAGACTCTCCTAGCCATGTGGGGATACAGACTCTCCATAACCATGTGGGGATACAGACTCTCCATAACCATGTGGGGTACAGACTCTCCATAACCATGTGGGGTACAGACTCTCCCTAACCATGTGGGGTACAGACTCTCCATAACCATGTGGGATACAGACTCTCCCTAACCATGTGGGATACAGACTCTCCATAACCATGTGGGATACAGACTCTCCATAACCATGTGGGATACAGACTCTCCATAACCATGTGGGATACAGACTCTCCATAACCATGTGGGGTACAGACTCTCCATAACCATGTGGGGATACAGACTCTCCATAACCATGTGGGATACAGACTCTCCATAACCATGTGGGATACAGACTCTCCATAACCATGTGGGATACAGACTCTCCATAACCATGTGGGATACAGACTCTCCCTAACCATGTGGGATACAGACTCTCCATAGCCATGTGGGGATACAGACTCTCCCTAACCATGTGGGATACAGACTCTCCATAACCATGTGGGATACAGACTCTCCCTAACCATGTGGGATACAGACTCTCCCTAACCATGTGGGGATACAGACTCTCCATAACCATGTGGGATACAGACTCTCCATAACCATGTGGGATACAGACTCTCCATAACCATGTGGGATACAGACTCTCCCTAACCATGTGGGATACAGACTCTCCATAACCATGTGGGGATACAGACTCTCCCTAACCATGTGGGATACAGACTCTCCCTAACCATGTGGGATACAGACTCTCCATAACCATGTGGGATACAGACTCTTCATAACCATGTGGGATACAGACTCTCCATAACCATGTGGGATACAGACTCTCCATAACCATGTGGGATTCAGACTCTCCATAACCATGTGGGGATACAGACTCTCCATAACCATGTGGGATACAGACTCTCCTAGCCATGTGGGGTACAGACTCTCCCTAACCATTTGGGATACAGACTCTCCATAGCCATGTGGGATTCAGACTCTCCATAGCCATGTGGGATACAGACTCTTCCTAACCATGTGGGGATATAGACTCTCCATAACCATTTTGGGATACATCCCCAGGGTCTTCTGGTTGACTAAAAGCACTGAAAGTAAACTCTTCAGTCGTTGTTTTAACAATATATAATTTATTTACATCGATTTCAGGTTGAATTACTATACAAACCTTTTCTGAAATGTCATCGTTAGATATATACATAAGGCCAAGTAAATACTTGAAAGCACTTAGAAACTAATTTCCCAAAAATTCTACCCACAAATCCATATCATCGTTATCATTGTCTGAAAAGTTACATAAAAGTCTCCCTCGCGCCTCGACTAAACAGACGCTTTTTCTATCTCCACAAAAGTTTTTTGACAACACTTTACACTGAGTATACAAAACATTAAGAACACCTGCTCTTTCCATGACACAGACTGACCAGGTGAATCCAGGTGAAAGCTATGATCCCTTATTGACGTCACTTGTTAAATCCACTTCAATCAGTGTAGATGAAAGGGGAGGAGACAAGTTAAAGAGGGATTTTTAAGGCTTTGCGACGATTGAGACATGGATAGTGTGTGTCATTCAGAGGGTGAGTGGGTAGGACTAAAGATTTAAGTGTCTTTGGAACAGGGTATGGTGGAAGGTGCCAGGCGCACCGGTTTGAATGTGTCAAGAACTGCAACGCTGCTGGGGTTTTTCACGCTCAACACTTTCCTGCGTGTCCACCACCCCAAAGGACATCCAGCCAACTTGACACAACTGTGGGAAGTATTGTAGTCAACATGGGTCAGCATCCCTGTGGAACGCTTTCGACACCTTGTAGAGTCCATGCCCTGACGAATTGAGGGGGGGGGGGGGGTGCAACTCAATATTAGGAAGGTGTTCCTAATGTTTGGTATACCCAGTGACAATAAGGAACATAAAAAGTAACCATAAAAACAGAAAAAGGAATTATATAATTGCATAAGCGCTGTGTCGCGTGAGATACATACAGCATTTTGTTTTTTTACTTGCAGAAAGGCAAGGAACATTGAACCGAGGAAATAAATAGAGAAAAAACATTCACAGGTACAGAAGTCGATTATTTTCTGTTCAAAAAGGAAATTGAATTCAGTCAGAGTGAAACATCAAGATCACACACAAGGAAATTCTTGACACTGAATAACAATGATTGAAGCTGAGGAAACGTAGTGTAAAAAGTAGCAGTTATTTTTTTCTCCCATCTAAGCAGAGTCTAAACTCTCTTGGTAAAAAAAGCGTCCGTGTCATTTAAGAAACTGTCAAACTTGAGCTTTCAATCCGAGAGAGAAGAAAGCTTTGCGACGGAAATGGCGCGTTTGTCATCCACTATGACACCTAGTGCTGTTTGTGTCAGACAAAGACTCCGAGTACCAAATCGCACCCTATTCCCTGTGTAGTGCAATATGTTAGCCCAGGTCAAAAATAGTGGACTTACATAGGGGATAGTGTGCCATTTGGGAGCAATGCTAAGTTAGATGTTATCTGTAGTGGGGTGGGTGGGAGTCTGGGTCCAAGTGTCCTCCGGGGGTTGATGAGATACTCGGCTGTTATGTGCTTAGAAAACACATCACTGTTCCACGTGGAAAAGGTGACGACTACTGTACGACTCACAGGCAGACACACAGTCATAATCTCACCATGGAACGGCCATGAACCATCTGTGACGTGATGGATTGTGGATTGTCCAGGCAGGTCACCCGCGATACAAGTCAGTATTCGACGTCCATCCATGTCTGAGGACGTCGGGAGACGACGTGGACACCGGCCACTAGGAGGGGCAACGGTGAGCACTGTTACCTTCAAGTAGGTTTCTGTTTTACTATGGTGATGGGGATGGTGGACAGGCTAAAGCATCTGCCTCTGATTATAAAGGTTGCGAATTCAAACCCAGCGATAAAAAGCTGTTTTTATTTTTTGTTTGTTTTAAGCCTACCTCAAATCTTAACCCTTACCGTAACCAATCAGAGTTAATGCCTAACCTTAAACACTTCGAAATTTGAAGAACTGACGTTTGAGAAACATGGATGAACGTTTAATTCTGACGTGAGACTGTGAGAGATTGTACGAAATGTCTCTGTGTGTGTCTATTGGTGTTCTGTCTCCAGTAGTTACCAGTGTAGTGGTGTTCTGTCTCCAGTAGTTACCAGTGTAGTAGTGTTCTGTCTCCAGTAGTTACCAGTGTAGTAGTAGTGGTGTTCTGTCTCCAGTAGTTACCAGTGTAGTAGTGTTCTGTCTCCAGTAGTTACCAGTGTAGTGGTGTTCTGTCTCCAGTAGTTACCAGTGTAGTAGTAGTGGTGTTCTGTCTCCAGTAGTTACCAGTGTAGTAGTAGTGGTGTTCTGTCTCCAGTAGTTACCAGTGTAGTAGTAGTGGGGTTCTGTCTCCAGTAGTTACCAGTGTAGTGGTAGTGGGGTTCTGTCTCCAGTAGTTACCAGTGTAGTGGTGTTCTGTCTCCAGTAGTTACCAGTGTAGTAGTAGTGGTGTTCTGTCTCCAGTAGTTACCAGTGTAGTAGTGTTCTCTCTCCAGTAGTTACCAGTGTAGTAGTGTTCTGTCTCCAGTAGTTACCAGTGTAGTAGTAGTGGTGTTCTGTCTCCAGTAGTTACCAGTGTAGTAGTAGTGGTGTTCTGTCTCCAGTAGTTACCAGTGTAGTAGTAGTGGTGTTCTGTCTCCAGTAGTTACCAGTGTAGTAGTAGTGGTGTTCTGTCTCCAGTAGTTACCAGTGTAGTGGTGTTCTGTCTCCAGTAGTTACCAGTGTAGTGGTATTGGTGTTCTGTCTCCAGTAGTTACCAGTGTAGTAGTAGTGGTGTTCTGTCTCCAGTAGTTACCAGTGTAGTAGTAGTGGTGTTCTGTCTCCAGTAGTTACCAGTGTAGTAGTAGTGGTGTTCTGTCTCCAGTAGTTACCAGTGTAGTAGTGGTGGTGTTCTGTCTCCAGTAGTTACCAGTGTAGTAGTGGTGTTCTGTCTCCAGTAGTTACCAGTGTAGTAGTAGTGGTGTTCTGTCTCCAGTAGTTACCAGTGTAGTAGTAGTGGTGTTCTGTCTCCAGTAGTTACCAGTGTAGTAGTAGTAGTGTTCTGTCTCCAGTAGTTACCAGTGTAGTAGTAGTGGTGTTCTGTCTCCAGTAGTTACCAGTGTAGTAGTAGTGGTGTTCTGTCTCCAGTAGTTACCAGTGTAGTAGTAGTGGTGTTCTGTCTCCAGTAGTTACCAGTGTAGTAGTGGTGTTCTGTCTCCAGTAGTTACCAGTGTAGTAGTAGTGGTGTTCTGTCTCCAGTAGTTACCAGTGTAGTAGTAGTAGTGTTCTGTCTCCAGTAGTTACCAGTGTAGTAGTAGTAGTGTTCTGTCTCCAGTAGTTACCAGTGTAGTAGTAGTGGTGTTCTGTCTCCAGTAGTTACCAGTGTAGTAGTAGTAGTGTTCTGTCTCCAGTAGTTACCAGTGTAGTAGTAGTGGTGTTCTGTCTCCAGTAGTTACCAGTGTAGTAGTAGTGGTGTTCTGTCTCCAGTAGTTACCAGTGTAGTAGTAGTGGTGTTCTGTCTCCAGTAGTTACCAGTGTAGTAGTAGTGGTGTTCTGTCTCCAGTAGTTACCAGTGTAGTAGTAGTGGTGTTCTGTCTCCAGTAGTTACCAGTGTAGTAGTAGTGGTGTTCTGTCTCCAGTAGTTACCAGTGTAGTAGTAGTGGTGTTCTGTCTCCAGTAGTTACCAGTGTAGTAGTAGTAGTGTTCTGTCTCCAGTAGTTACCAGTGTAGTAGTAGTGGTGTTCTGTCTCCAGTAGTTACCAGTGTAGTAGTAGTGGTGTTCTGTCTCCAGTAGTTACCAGTGTAGTAGTAGTGGTGTTCTGTCTCCAGTAGTTACCAGTGTAGTAGTGGTGTTCTGTCTCCAGTAGTTACCAGTGTAGTAGTAGTGGTGTTCTGTCTCCAGTAGTTACCAGTGTAGTAGTAGTGGTGTTCTGTCTCCAGTAGTTACCAGTGTAGTAGTGTTCTGTCTCCAGTAGTTACCAGTGTAGTAGTAGTGGTGTTCTGTCTCCAGTAGTTACCAGTGTAGTAGTAGTGGTGTTCTGTCTCCAGTAGTTACCAGTGTAGTGGTGTTCTGTCTCCAGTAGTTACCAGTGTAGTGGTGTTCTGTCTCCAGTAGTTACCAGTGTAGTAGTGGTGTTCTGTCTCCAGTAGTTACCAGTGTAGTAGTAGTGGTGTTCTGTCTCCAGTAGTTACCAGTGTAGTGGTGTTCTGTCTCCAGTAGTTACCAGTGTAGTAGTAGTGGTGTTCTGTCTCCAGTAGTTACCAGTGTAGTAGTAGTGGTGTTCTGTCTCCAGTAGTTACCAGTGTAGTAGTAGTGGTGTTCTGTCTCCAGTAGTTACCAGTGTAGTGGTGTTCTGTCTCCAGTAGTTACCAGTGTAGTGGTGTTCTGTCTCCAGTAGTTACCAGTGTAGTAGTAGTGGTGTTCTGTCTCCAGTAGTTACCAGTGTAGTAGTAGTGGTGTTCTGTCTCCAGTAGTTACCAGTGTAGTAGTAGTGGTGTTCTGTCTCCAGTAGTTACCAGTGTAGTAGTATTGGTGTTCTGTCTCCAGTAGTTACCAGTGTAGTAGTAGTGGTGTTCTGTCTCCAGTAGTTACCAGTGTAGTAGTAGTGGTGTTCTGTCTCCAGTAGTTACCAGTGTAGTAGTAGTGGTGTTCTCTCTCCAGTAGTTACCAGTGTAGTAGTAGTGGTGTTCTGTCTCCAGTAGTTACCAGTGTAGTAGTAGTGGTGTTCTGTCTCCAGTAGTTACCAGTGTAGTGGTGTTCTGTCTCCAGTAGTTACCAGTGTAGTGGTGTTCTGTCTCCAGTAGTTACCAGTGTAGTAGTAGTGGTGTTCTGTCTCCAGTAGTTACCAGTGTAGTGGTATTGGTGTTCTGTCTCCAGTAGTTACCAGTGTAGTAGTAGTGGTGTTCTGTCTCCAGTAGTTACCAGTGTAGTAGTAGTGGTGTTCTGTCTCCAGTAGTTACCAGTGTAGTAGTAGTGGTGTTCTGTCTCCAGTAGTTACCAGTGTAGTAGTAGTGGTGTTCTGTCTCCAGTAGTTACCAGTGTAGTAGTGTTCTGTCTCCAGTAGTTACCAGTGTAGTGGTGTTCTGTCTCCAGTAGTTACCAGTGTAGTGGTGTTCTGTCTCCAGTAGTTACCAGTGTAGTAGTGTTCTGTCTCCAGTAGTTACCAGTGTAGTGGTGTTCTGTCTCCAGTAGTTACCAGTGTAGTAGTAGTGGTGTTCTGTCTCCAGTAGTTACCAGTGTAGTAGTGTTCTGTCTCCAGTAGTTACCAGTGTAGTGGTGTTCTGTCTCCAGTAGTTACCAGTGTAGTAGTGTTCTGTCTCCAGTAGTTACCAGTGTAGTGGTGTTCTGTCTCCAGTAGTTACCAGTGTAGTAGTAGTGGTGTTCTGTCTCCAGTAGTTACCAGTGTAGTAGTAGTAGTGTTCTGTCTCCAGTAGTTACCAGTGTAGTAGTAGTGGTGTTCTGTCTCCAGTAGTTACCAGTGTAGTAGTAGTGGTGTTCTGTCTCCAGTAGTTACCAGTGTAGTGGTGTTCTGTCTCCAGTAGTTACCAGTGTAGTGGTGTTCTGTCTCCAGTAGTTACCAGTGTAGTGGTGTTCTGTCTCCAGTAGTTACCAGTGTAGTAGTAGTGGTGTTCTGTCTCCAGTAGTTACCAGTGTAGTAGTGTTCTGTCTCCAGTAGTTACCAGTGTAGTAGTAGTGGTGTTCTGTCTCCAGTAGTTACCAGTGTAGTAGTGTTCTGTCTCCAGTAGTTACCAGTGTAGTAGTGTTCTGTCTCCAGTAGTTACCAGTGTAGTAGTAGTGGTGTTCTGTCTCCAGTAGTTACCAGTGTAGTAGTAGTGGTGTTCTGTCTCCAGTAGTTACCAGTGTAGAAGTAGTGGTGTTCTCTATCCAGTAGTTACCAGTGTAGTGGTGTTCTGTCTCCAGTAGTTACCAGTGTAGTAGTGTTCTGTCTCCAGTAGTTACCAGTGTAGTGGTGTTCTGTCTCCAGTAGTTACCAGTGTAGTAGTAGTGGGGTTCTGTCTCCAGTAGTTACCAGTGTAGTGGTGTTCTGTCTCCAGTAGTTACCAGTGTAGTAGTAGTGGTGTTCTGTCTCCAGTAGTTACCAGTGTAGTAGTGTTCTGTCTCCAGTAGTTACCAGTGTAGTAGTGTTCTGTCTCCAGTAGTTACCAGTGTAGTAGTGTTCTGTCTCCAGTAGTTACCAGTGTAGTAGTGTTCTGTCTCCAGTAGTTACCAGTGTAGTAGTGTTCTGTCTCCAGTAGTTACCAGTGTAGTAGTAGTGGTGGTGTTCTGTCTCCAGTAGTTACCAGTGTAGTAGTAGTAGTGTTCTGTCTCCAGTAGTTACCAGTGTAGTAGTAGTGGTGTTCTGTCTCCAGTAGTTACCAGTGTAGTGGTGTTCTGTCTCCAGTAGTTACCAGTGTAGTAGTAGTGGTGTTCTCTATCCAGTAGTTACCAGTGTAGTGGTGTTCTGTCTCCAGTAGTTACCAGTGTAGTAGTGGTGTTCTGTCTCCAGTAGTTACCAGTGTAGTAGTAGTGGTGTTCTGTCTCCAGTAGTTACCAGTGTAGTAGTAGTAGTGTTCTGTCTCCAGTAGATACCAGTGTAGTAGTGGTGTTCTGTCTCCAGTAGTTACCAGTGTAGTAGTGTTCTGTCTCCAGTAGTTACCAGTGTAGTAGTGTTCTGTCTCCAGTAGTTACCAGTGTAGTAGTAGTGGTGTTCTGTCTCCAGTAGTTACCAGTGTAGTAGTAGTGGTGTTCTGTCTCCAGTAGTTACCAGTGTAGTAGTAGTGGTGTTCTGTCTCCAGTAGTTACCAGTGTAGTAGTAGTGGTGTTCTGTCTCCAGTAGTTACCAGTGTAGTAGTGTTCTGTCTCCAGTAGTTACCAGTGTAGTAGTAGTGGTGTTCTCTCTCCAGTAGTTACCAGTGTAGTGGTGTTCTGTCTCCAGTAGTTACCAGTGTAGTAGTAGTGGTGTTCTGTCTCCAGTAGTTACCAGTGTAGTAGTAGTGGTGTTCTGTCTCCAGTAGTTACCAGTGTAGTGGTGTTCTGTCTCCAGTAGTTACCAGTGTAGTAGTAGTAGTGTTCTGTCTCCTGTAGTTACCAGTGTAGTAGTGTTCTGTCTCCAGTAGTTACCAGTGTAGTAGTGTTCTGTCTCCAGTAGTTACCAGTGTAGTAGTGTTCTATCTCCAGTAGTTACCAGTGTAGTAGTGTTCTGTCTCCAGTAGTTACCAGTGTAGTAGTAGTGGTGTTCTCTCTCCAGTAGTTACCAGTGTAGTAGTAGTGGTGTTCTGTCTCCAGTAGTTACCAGTGTAGTAGTGTTCTGTCTCCAGTAGTTACCAGTGTAGTGGTGTTCTGTCTCCAGTAGTTACCAGTGTAGTAGTAGTGGTGTTCTGTCTCCAGTAGTTACCAGTGTAGTAGTGTTCTGTCTCCAGTAGTTACCAGTGTAGTGGTGTTCTGTCTCCAGTAGTTACCAGTGTAGTAGTAGTGGTGTTCTGTCTCCAGTAGTTACCAGTGTAGTAGTAGTGGTGTTCTGTCTCCAGTAGTTACCAGTGTAGTAGTAGTGGTGTTCTGTCTCCAGTAGTTACCAGTGTAGTAGTAGTGGTGTTCTGTCTCCAGTAGTTACCAGTGTAGTAGTGTTCTGTCTCCAGTAGTTACCAGTGTAGCAGTAGTGGTGTTCTGTCTCCAGTAGTTACCAGTGTAGTAGTAGTGGTGTTCTGTCTCCAGTAGTTACCAGTGTAGTAGTAGTGGTGTTCTGTCTCCAGTAGTTACCAGTGTAGTAGTAGTGGTGTTCTGTCTCCAGTAGTTACCAGTGTAGTAGTAGTGGTGTTCTGTCTCCAGTAGTTACCAGTGTAGTAGTAGTGGTGTTCTGTCTCCAGTAGTTACCAGTGTAGTAGTATTGGTGTTCTGTCTCCAGTAGTTACCAGTGTAGTAGTAGTGGTGTTCTGTCTCCAGTAGTTACCAGTGTAGTAGTAGTGGTGTTCTGTCTCCAGTAGTTACCAGTGTAGTAGTAGTGGTGTTCTGTCTCCAGTAGTTACCAGTGTAGCAGTAGTGGTGTTCTGTCTCCAGTAGTTACCAGTGTAGTAGTAGTGGTGTCCTGTCTCCAGTAGTTACCAGTGTAGTAGTAGTGGTGTTCTGTCTCCAGTAGTTACCAGTGTAGTAGTAGTGGTGTTCTGTCTCCAGTAGTTACCAGTGTAGTAGTAGTGGTGTTCTGTCTCCAGTAGTTACCAGTGTAGTAGTAGTGGTGTTCTGTCTCCAGTAGTTACCAGTGTAGTAGTAGTAGTGTTCTGTCTCCAGTAGTTACCAGTGTAGTAGTAGTCGTGTTCTGTCTCCAGTAGTTACCAGTGTAGTGGTGTTCTGTCTCCAGTAGTTACCAGTGTAGTAGTAGTGGTGTTCTGTCTCCAGTAGTTACCAGTGTAGTAGTAGTGGTGTTCTCTCTCCAGTAGTTACCAGTGTAGTAGTATTGGTGTTCTGTCTCCAGTAGTTACCAGTGTAGTAGTGTTCTGTCTCCAGTAGTTACCAGTGTAGTAGTGTTCTGTCTCCAGTAGTTACCAGTGTAGTGGTGTTCTGTCTCCAGTAGTTACCAGTGTAGTAGTAGTGGTGTTCTCTATCCAGTAGTTACCAGTGTAGTAGTAGTGGTGTTCTGTCTCCAGTAGTTACCAGTGTAGTGGTAGTGGTGTTCTGTCTCCAGTAGTTACCAGTGTAGTAGTAGTGGTGTTCTGTCTCCAGTAGTTACCAGTGTAGTAGTAGTGGTGTTCTCTCTCCAGTAGTTACCAGTGTAGTAGTAGTGGTGTTCTGTCTCCAGTAGTTACCAGTGTAGTGGTGTTCTCTCTCCAGTAGTTACCAGTGTAGTGGTATTGGTGTTCTCTCTCCAGTAGTTACCAGTGTAGTGGTGTTCTGTCTCCAGTAGTTACCAGTGTAGTGGTGTTCTGTCTCCAGTAGTTACCAGTGTAGTAGTAGTGGTGTTCTGTCTCCAGTAGTTACCAGGGTAGTGGTGTTCTGTCTCCAGTAGTTACCAGTGTAGTGGTGTTCTGTCTCCAGTAGTTACCAGTGTAGTAGTGTTCTGTCTCCAGTAGTTACCAGTGTAGTAGTAGTGGTGTTCTGTCTCCAGTAGTTACCAGTGTAGTAGTAGTGGTGTTCTGTCTCCAGTAGTTACCAGTGTAGTAGTAGTGGTGTTCTGTCTCCAGTAGTTACCAGTGTAGTAGTAGTGGTGTTCTGTCTCCAGTAGTTACCAGTGTAGTAGTGTTCTGTCTCCAGTAGTTACCAGTGTAGTGGTGTTCTGTCTCCAGTAGTTACCAGTGTAGTAGTATTGGTGTTCTGTCTCCAGTAGTTACCAGTGTAGTAGTATTGGTGTTCTGTCTCCAGTAGTTACCAGTGTAGTAGTATTGGTGTTCTGTCTCCAGTAGTTACCAGTGTAGTAGTATTGGTGTTCTGTCTCCAGTAGTTACCAGTGTAGTAGTGTTCTGTCTCCAGTAGTTACCAGTGTAGTAGTAGTGGTGTTCTGTCTCCAGTAGTTACCAGTGTAGTAGTAGTGGTGTTCTGTCTCCAGTAGTTACCAGTGTAGTAGTAGTGGTGTTCTGTCTCCAGTAGTTACCAGTGTAGTAGTATTGGTGTTCTGTCTCCAGTAGTTACCAGTGTAGTAGTGTTCTGTCTCCAGTAGTTACCAGTGTAGTAGTAGTGGTGTTCTCTATCCAGTAGTTACCAGTGTAGTAGTATTGGTGTTCTGTCTCCAGTAGTTACCAGTGTAGTAGTAGTGGTGTTCTGTCTCCAGTAGTTACCAGTGTAGTAGTATTGGTGTTCTGTCTCCAGTAGTTACCAGTGTAGTAGTAGTGGTGTTCTGTCTCCAGTAGTTACCAGTGTAGTAGTAGTGGTGTTCTGTCTCCAGTAGTTACCAGTGTAGTAGTAGTGGTGTTCTGTCTCCAGTAGTTACCAGTGTAGTGGTGTTCTGTCTCCAGTAGTTACCAGTGTAGTAGTAGTGGTGTTCTGTCTCCAGTAGTTACCAGTGTAGTAGTATTGGTGTTCTGTCTCCAGTAGTTACCAGTGTAGTAGTAGTGGTGTTCTGTCTCCAGTAGTTACCAGTGTAGTAGTAGTGGTGTTCTGTCTCCAGTAGTTACCAGTGTAGTGGTGTTCTGTCTCCAGTAGTTACCAGTGTAGTAGTAGTGGTGTTCTGTCTCCAGTAGTTACTAGTGTAGTAGTAGTGGTGTTCTGTCTCCAGTAGTTACCAGTGTAGTAGTAGTGGTGTTCTGTCTCCAGTAGTTACCAGTGTAGTAGTAGTGGTGTTCTGTCTCCAGTAGTTACCAGTGTAGTGGTAGTGGGGTTCTGTCTCCAGTAGTTACCAGTGTAGTAGTAGTGGTGTTCTGTCTCCAGTAGTTACCAGTGTAGTGGTGTTCTGTCTCCAGTAGTTACCAGTGTAGTAGTAGTAGTGTTCTGTCTCCAGTAGTTACCAGTGTAGTAGTAGTGGTGTTCTGTCTCCAGTAGTTACCAGTGTAGTGGTGTTCTGTCTCCAGTAGTTACCAGTGTAGTAGTAGTAGTGTTCTCTATCCAGTAGTTACCAGTGTAGTAGTAGTGGTGTTCTGTCTCCAGTAGTTACCAGTGTAGTAGTAGTGGTGTTCTGTCTCCAGTAGTTACCAGTGTAGTAGTAGTGGTGTTCTCTCTCCAGTAGTTACCAGTGTAGTAGTGTTCTGTCTCCAGTAGTTACCAGTGTAGTAGTAGTGGTGTTCTGTCTCCAGTAGTTACCAGTGTAGTAGTAGTGGTGTTCTGTCTCCAGTAGTTACCAGTGTAGTAGTAGTGGTGTTCTGTCTCCAGTAGTTACCAGTGTAGTAGTAGTGGTGTTCTGTCTCCTGTAGTTACCAGTGTAGTAGTAGTGGTGTTCTGTCTCCAGTAGTTACCAGTGTAGTAGTAGTGGTGTTCTGTCTCCAGTAGTTACCAGTGTAGTAGTAGTGGTGTTCTGTCTCCAGTAGTTACCAGTGTAGTAGTAGTGGTGTTCTGTCTCCAGTAGTTACCAGTGTAGTAGTAGTGGTGTTCTGTCTCCAGTAGTTACCAGTGTAGTAGTAGTGGTGTTCTGTCTCCAGTAGTTACCAGTGTAGTAGTGTTCTGTCTCCAGTAGTTACCAGTGTAGTAGTAGTGGTGTTCTGTCTCCAGTAGTTACCAGTGTAGTAGTGTTCTGTCTCCAGTAGTTACCAGTGTAGTAGTAGTGGTGTTCTGTCTCCAGTAGTTACCAGTGTAGTAGTGTTCTGTCTCCAGTAGTTACCAGTGTAGTAGTAGTGGTGTTCTGTCTCCAGTAGTTACCAGTGTAGTAGTGTTCTGTCTCCAGTAGTTACCAGTGTAGTAGTAGTGGTGTTCTGTCTCCAGTAGTTACCAGTGTAGTGGTGTTCTGTCTCCAGTAGTTACCAGTGTAGTAGTGTTCTGTCTCCAGTAGTTACCAGTGTAGTAGTAGTGGTGTTCTGTCTCCAGTAGTTACCAGTGTAGTAGTAGTGGTTTTCTGTCTCCAGTAGTTACCAGTGTAGTAGTAGTGGTGTTCTGTCTCCAGTAGTTACCAGTGTAGTAGTAGTGGTGTTCTCTATCCAGTAGTTACCAGTGTAGTAGTAGTGGTGTTCTGTCTCCAGTAGTTACCAGTGTAGTAGTAGTGGTGTTCTGTCTCCAGTAGTTACCAGTGTAGTAGTAGTGGTGTTCTGTCTCCAGTAGTTACCAGTGTAGTAGTAGTGGTGTTCTGTCTCCAGTAGTTACCAGTGTAGTAGTAGTGGTGTTCTGTCTCCAGTAGTTACCAGTGTAGTAGTGTTCTGTCTCCAGTAGTTACCAGTGTAGTGGTGTTCTGTCTCCAGTAGTTACCAGTGTAGTAGTAGTGGTGTTCTGTCTCCAGTAGTTACCAGTGTAGTAGTAGTGGTGTTCTGTCTCCAGTAGTTACCAGTGTAGTAGTAGTAGTGTTCTGTCTCCAGTAGTTACCAGTGTAGTAGTAGTGGTGTTCTGTCTCCAGTAGTTACCAGTGTAGTAGTAGTAGTGTTCTGTCTCCAGTAGTTACCAGTGTAGTGGTGTTCTGTCTCCAGTAGTTACCAGTGTAGTCGTGTTCTGTCTCCAGTAGTTACCAGTGTAGTGGTGTTCTGTCTCCAGTAGTTACCAGTGTAGTGGTGTTCTGTCTCCAGTAGTTACCAGTGTAGTAGTAGTGGTGTTCTGTCTCCAGTAGTTACCAGTGTAGTAGTAGTGGTGTTCTGTCTCCAGTAGTTACCAGTGTAGTAGTAGTGGTGTTCTGTCTCCAGTAGTTACCAGTGTAGTAGTGGTGTTCTGTCTCCAGTAGTTACCAGTGTAGTAGTAGTGGTGTTCTGTCTCCAGTAGTTACCAGTGTAGTAGTAGTGGTGTTCTGTCTCCAGTAGTTACCAGTGTAGTAGTAGTGGGGTTCTCTCTCCAGTAGTTACCAGTGTAGTAGTAGTGGTGTTCTGTCTCCAGTAGTTACCAGTGTAGTGGTGTTCTGTCTCCAGTAGTTACCAGTGTAGTAGTGTTCTGTCTCCAGTAGTTACCAGTGTAGTGGTGTTCTGTCTCCAGTAGTTACCAGTGTAGTGGTATTGATACATACTATATGTTCGTTGTTGTTACAATTTCACGTTGAAATTAAAGTTAAACGCTTACATAGAAATATCCAGGCAGCCATATACGGTGATTACGGATTTTTAAAGAAAAGAAAAGGTGTAGAAACGAATTTATCAAAACAGTCTCTAATCCCTTAAAGGTAGACTCAGTGAGATGACAACGAGAAGATATTGAGCTGAGCGTGATGCAAGACTTTGCTCTCACAGAGTCTCACAGAGTCACTGTGTAAGTGCAGGGGTTTGCTCTATGCTAGAGCGCGGTAGCTACGGCACAAAAAACAGACGGGAACTTTAGTCTCACGCTTCAATGCTCGTAGTTGTTTGGAAATTGATCAGATATCGTGTTTTACCGCATCGCTGAGTCTACCTTTTAATCTTTAGCAGTCTTCACTGCTCGACCTCCGATGAAACAGCAGAATGTTAGACAAACACAATACAGAGTTATACTTTGACAAAATGTTACACCAGTTTGTTTAAAGTTTTAAATTTTTTTTTTTTTTTTTGGCTCCATATTAAAATATAATGTACATTTCTATACAAAGTAGTGATATAATAAACGTTTTGTATTACTGGTAAAACAAATAGTATGAAAAACAAATGCTTTAAGAACAACGGAAACAATTGGGAAAGGCAAAGGAAATTAGAAAACAAATAGTTTTGATGTAATTAGCATTATAGGGACAAAGGAGGTGGGAAAAGAGATTCATGTACCTCGAGTACAAACGAGTTACACTGAGACAATGCGATAATTCACTAACAATATGGGCTTGTATCCCAAATGGAACCCTATTCCCTATATAGCAGTGCACTATGGGATTCCCTATGGGCCCTATCCCAAATGGAACCCTATTCCCTATATAGCAGTGCACTACTTTTGACCAGAGCCCTATGGGATTCCCTATGGGCCCTATTCCCTACGAGTGCCCTGGTCTAAAAGTAGTGCACTAAATAGAGACTAGGGTGCCATTTGAGACGTAACCATGGTAATTCACTAATGTTGTTCAGAAGATGAAGTGGCCTCAAATGGTATTCAGAAAACTTTGGTTACCAATTCTGCTGACAAACATTATGTAAAGTGACAGTATACAGCTGGTATAGAAAAGTATTTACATATTACATTATGATGAAGTAGCTATTCCCACATAATGGAAAACACAAGGCGTATTCCTCCGGGGTGTTACTAGACAAGTCACGTTGTCAAAGAACCAGGAACTACGGACAGAGTCGTCTGTTTTGACTGTGTTCTGTAGTAATATATTGAACAGAAACGGCCTTGACCTGGCTTGTTGTGGTTCGTTTGAAAGAGGGAATATTTAGTGAAAGAGCGTCAGCGTTCAGGAATACTTGGATAAGTTATTGACCATCGTTGTTATTCTAGGTAGAGAATAATAGACAGAGCTAACACATACTGTATTTCTCACTGCCATTGTGTCCACAAGAAAAGAAAAGAAAAAACATAAATATACGTTCCAGGTAAACTGACTGGCAATCATGAAAGCACTCTCTCTCTCTCTCTCTCTCTCTGTCTCTCTCTCTCTCTCTCTCTGTCTCTCTCTCTGTCTCTCTCTCTGTCTCTCTCTCTGTCTCTCTCTCTCTCTCTAGCAAGTTTTTGAGAGAAGTCTTTAAAAGGCCACAGAAAGGACCACATCGTGAGGGTGAGTGGGAGGCAGGATCTGAAAGGAATGATTGCTACAATAGAAGGGTTTGAGGGGTCTCTCTCTCTGTTCTCTCTCTCTCTGTTCTCTCTCTCTCTGTTCTCTCTCTCCCTCTCTCTCTCTCTCTCTCTCTCTGTTTCTCTCTCTCTCTCTCTCTCTGTTTCTCTCTCTCTTCTCAATTCAATTCAGAATCTCTCTCTCTCGCTCTCTCTCTCTTTCTCTCTCTCTTCTCAATTCAATTCAGAATCTCTCTCTCTTGCTCTATCTCTCTCTCTTTCTCTCTCTCTCTCTGTCTGTCTCTCTCTTGCTCTCTCTCTCTCCCTCTGCTATACCTCTCTCTCTCTCTTTCATGGGCTGTGTACCTGGGTCATCTGTTTTGCCGTTGCTGTGTATTCTGTTGACAGTAAATAGAGTCTATAGCTGTGTATTCTGTTGACAGTACATAGAGTCTAAAGCTGTGTATTCTGTTGACAGTAAATAGAGTCTATAGCTGTGTATTCTGTTGACAGTAAATAGTCTATAGATGTGTATTCTGTTGACAGTAAATAGAGTCTATAGCTGTGTATTCTGTTGACAGTAAATAGAGTCTATAGCTGTGTATTCTGTTGACAGTAAATAGAGTCTATAGCTGTGTATTCTGTTGACAGTAAATAGTCTATAGCTGTGTATTCTGTTGACAGTAAATAGAGTCTATAGCTGTGTATTCTGTTGACAGTAAATAGATTCTATAGCTGTGTATTCTGTTGACAGTAAATAGAGTCTATAGCTGTGTATTCTGTTGACAGTAAATAGAGTCTATAGCTGTGTATTCTGTTGACAGTAAATAGTCTATAGCTGTGTATTCTGTTGACAGTAAATAGAGTCTATAGCTGTGTATTCTGTTGACAGTAAATAGAGTCTATAGCTGTGTATTCTGTTGACAGTAAATAGTCTATAGCTGTGTATTCTGTTGACAGTAAATAGAGTCTATAGCTCTGTATTCTGTTGACAGTAAATAGAGTCTATAGCTGTGTATTCTTGGTTTCATGGTTAGACTGTTTGCCTCATTTTTTGTGTTGTTGTGGAAAAGTGTTGTTGGGAAAGTGGTAAACTCACAGTGAAGGTGCAGTTTTATCAGTAATCCCCTGTGACCAGCACACAACGTTATGAATTATGAAAACACTAGGCTGCATAAGTAACTTTGGGAGACGATAATTAGTTGTCCGGTTTTTTGCCGGCAGTTCTGTTGCATTATTCACCATGGAGGACAAAGGATCTCTTCTGAACTTCCGTTCTGGCTTTGAATGCTGCTTCAACAACTCTGAACTCTCTCACTGGCTTAACATTCGTCCCAAATGGTACCCTGTTACACCAGGACCCTGTTTTAGAAATGAATTCTGAAGAGAGGGAGAGGGAAAGAGAGGGAAAGAGAGGGAAAGAGAGGGAGAGAGAGGGAGAGAGAGGGAAAGAGAGGGAGAGAGAGAGAGAGAGCGAGGGAGAAAGAGAGAGGGGGAGGGGGAGAGAGAGAGAGATGGAGAGAGAGGGGGGGAGAGAGAGAGAGATGGAGAGAGAGAGAGAGGGCAAGGGAGGGGGCGAGGGGGGGAGAGAGAGAGAGATGGAGAGAGAGAGAGAGAGGGGGAGAGATGGAGAGAGTGGGCAAGGGAGGGGGCGAGGGGGGGAGAGAGAGAGTGAGACCCCTACGGCCCTACTTAGCAAACGGAGGAATTTGATAAATACGAAAACTCACCATGATACATTTAGTAATATTACATTTGAAACAAAAAAGCAAAATCTACAATATCTTAAAATAAAAACAACTGTAATCACTTCTGAAATGTATCTGACCGATAACTAACTTTGACTTTTAAAAGTCTAACCAACCAAAAATAGAAAATATTGATGTGAGAGCAGAAGAGCTGCGGAGCCTAAACTGAGACATTACGTTACAGACTCTGTCACTGCAGCGAAGTTTCACTTTGATTTGATACAAGACGGCAACAAACAATCAAACAGAACATCTACGAGATGTGTTCTGTAGAATCACGAGATGTGTTCTGTAGAATCACGAGATGTGTTCTGTAGAATCACGAGATGTGTTCTGTAGAATCACGTGATGTGTTCTGTAGAATCACGTGATGTGTTCTGTAGAATCACGAGATGTGTTCTGTAGAATCACGTGATGTGTTCTGTAGAATCACGAGATGTGTTCTGTAGAATCATGACATAAAATCTATTACCTGCCTAAAAGTCCAGCTCATTTTCTACTGCCTTTTTAAAACCATAGGTGATGCCAGATGGATAAAACAGATCAGATTACACAAGCAGATTCATGGATGGACAGTGAGTGGATGTCCTAGACCCTAGTGATAGCCGTGTGGTTTTCCCCTTCACAATACGGTCCAGCCAGTTGCAGAAATAAATCTACTCTGCTGTTTGACCACACATTGGTAAGAGAGCGGCAAGACAGTTCGACTTCCCTGGGAGGTTAGATAAGATATTGAACGCTATCGTGTTTGTCTCTGACTAACATGAGCAGAAATAATCCAACTTCACATTGTGACATTGTCTTTTCGTGATGCCCATGGATAATGGGATTATTTTGCATATTGCTACTTTGTGGTCAAGTATGGCCCATGTGTTGGTAAATGCTTGACGGTCATCTCATCCTAAGTCTCTTGGATATAAGGTTATACTTTAAACCTCGATGGCTACTGAACTTGACTTAAAACAACATAAAGAGCTCTCTCTACTCCTGTCTGACATAGTTATATACCATACCGGGTACCAGACGTCCTCTCCAGGATTCAATCCCATCATGTTTTGTCGACCATGCGCCTTTTTAAAGGCAATTTCCAATTGAGCCGACAATATGCACCCTTTACCTTGAATGTGAACTCCGCAAATGTAGGAACATTGCCTTTAACAGATGCATTGTCGACAGCGCCATACGGATTGAATCCCTGCCTTACTTTGACAAAAGCACATCACCCAGAAACAACGTCACAAGACCAGCTCCCTCCCAGGTCCTGCTTTCTCCAGACATCCGGGTTCTGAATGGAGACATAGATACATCTAACATAACACACATGAACCCTGTTCCCAAATCCCGGTTCTGTTAAACTCCTCTTGTCTCATAGAGGAGGGTAGAGAGAGAGGAAGATGTGTTCTGTTCTTCTCTCCTCTCTTGTAAAGGAGGGGAGAGAGAGGGGGAGTGTTCTGTTCTTCTCTTCTCTCTTGTAAAGGAGGGGAGAGAGGGGGAGTGTTCTGATCTTCTCTTCTCTCTTGTAAAGGAGGGGAGAGAGAGGGGGAGTGTTCCGTTCTCTCTTCTCTCCTCTCTTGTAAAGGAGGGGAGAGAGAGGGGGAGTGTTCTGTTCTTCTCTTCTCTCTTGTAAAGGAGGGGAGAGAGAGGGGGAGTGTTGTGTTCTTCTCTTCTCTTCTCTCTTGTAAAGGAGGGGGGAGAGAGGGGGAGTGTTCCATTCTTCTCTTCTCTTCTCTCTTGTAAAGGAGGGGAGAGAGAGGGGGATTGTTCTGTTCTTCTCTTCTCTCTTGTAAAGGAGGGGAGAGAGAGGGGGAGTGTTCTGTTCTTCTCTTCTCTCTTGTAAAGGAGGGGAGAGAGAGGGGGAGTGTTCCCTTCTTCTCTTCTCTCTTGTAAAGGAGGGGAGAGAGAGGGGGAGTGTTCTGTTCTTCTCTTCTCTCTTGTAAAGGAGGGGAGAGAGAGGGGGAGTGTTCTGTTCTTCTCTCCTCTCTTGTAAAGGAGGGGAGAGAGAGGGGGAGTGTTCCATTCTTCTCTTCTCTTCTCTCTTGTAAAGGAGGGGAGAGAGAGGGGGAGTGTTCCATTCTTCTTTTCTCTCTTGTAAAGGAGGGGAGAGAGAGGGGAGTGTTCCGGTCTTCTCTTCTCTCTTATAAAGGAGGAGAGAGAGAGGGGGAGTGTTCCATTCTTCTCTTCTCTCTTGTAAAGGAGGGGAGAGAGAGGGGGAGTGTTCCATTCTTCTCTTCTCTCTTGTAAAGGAGGGGAGAGAGAGGGGGAGTGTTCTGTTCTTCTCTCCTCTCTTGTAAAGGAGGGGGGAGAGAGGGGGAGTGTTCCATTCTTCTCTTCTCTTCTCTCTTGTAAAGGAGGGGAGAGAGAGGGGGAGTGTTCCATTCTTCTTTTCTCTCTTGTAAAGGAGGGGAGAGAGAGGGGAGTGTTCCGGTCTTCTCTTCTCTCTTATAAAGGAGGAGAGAGAGAGGGGGAGTGTTCCATTCTTCTCTTCTCTTCTCTCTTGTAAAGGAGGGGAGAGAGAGGGGGAGTGTTCCATTCTTCTTTTCTCTCTTGTAAAGGAGGGGAGAGAGAGGGGAGTGTTCCGGTCTTCTCTTCTCTCTTATAAAGGAGGAGAGAGAGAGGGGGAGTGTTCCATTCTTCTCTTCTCTTCTCTCTTGTAAAGGAGGGGAGAGAGAGGGGGAGTGTTCCATTCTTCTCTTCTCTCTTGTAAAGGAGGGGAGAGAGAGGGGGAGTGTTCTGTTCTTCTCTTCTCTCTTGTAAAGGAGGGGAGAGAGAGGGGGAGTGTTCCATTCTTCTCTTCTCTCTTGTAAAGGAGGTGAGAGAGAGGGGGAGTGTTCCGTTCTTCTCTTCTCTCTTGTAAAGGAGGGGAGAGAGAGGGGGATTGTTCTATTCTCTCTTCTCTCTTGTAAAGGAGGGGCAAAAGGGAGAGTGTTCTCCTCTCCTCTCATGTGTCTGTATATTCTACCCTGTTCCAGTCCTCTCCCTCTTTAGGGGGCCGATCTCAAATGGCACTCTATTACCTAGGTAGTCCCCTACTTTGGTGCACTATCTAGGGATTAGGGTGTGTTGGGACAGTGTGGGACAGAGCTAGGGCTAGCACTCTCCGTCTGAGACCAGGAAAATCATAGCTTCCTGTTTGCCGATGTCGGCCATGACGGTGGCCAGCTGGTTCAGGTTTCCACTGTGGAAGTGTTGGGCCTCCCACAGATCCAGAATCATACTGGTGGGACTCGCCTTGGATGCAAAGAAACTCATGTGCCTGGAGGAGAGGAGAGGAGAGGAGAGGAGAAGAGGAAATGGAGAGGAGAGGAGGGGAGAAGAGAAGAGGGGAGGGAGAGGAGGGAGAGGAGAGGAGAGGAGAAGAGAAGAGAAGAGAAGAGGGGAGGGGAGAGAGAGGAGAGGAGAAGAGGGGAGGAAGAGGAGGAGAGAGGAAAGGAGAGAAGAGGGGAGGGAGAGGAGGGGAGAGGAAAGGAGAGGCGAGGAGAAGAGAAGAGGGAGAGGAAACGGAGAGGAGAGGAGAGGAGATGAGAGGAGAGGGAGAGGAAACAGAGAGGAGAGGAGAGGAGAGGAGATGAGAGGAGAGGAGAGGAGAGGAGAAGAGGAGAGGAAATGGAGAGGAGAGGAGGGGAGAAGAGAAGAGGGGAGGGAGAGGAGGGGAGAGGAGAAGAGAAGAGAAGAGGGGAGGGGAGGGGAGGGGAGAGAGAGGAGAGGAGAAGAGGGGAGGGAGAGGAGGAGAGAGGAAAGGAGAGAAGAGGGGAGGGAGAGGAGGGGAGAGGAAAGGAGAGGCGAGGAGAAGAGAAGAGGGAGAGGAAACGGAGAGGAGAGGAGAGGAGAGGAGAGGAGAGGAGATGAGAGGAGAGGGAGAGGAAACGGAGAGGAGAGGAGAGGAGATGAGAGGAGAGGTGAGGAGGGAGAGGGAGAGGAAACGGAGAGGAGAAGAGAGGAGAGGAGAGGAGAGGAGAGGAGAGGAGAGGAGAGGAGAGGAGAGGAGAGGAGAGGAGAGGGAGAGGAAACGGAGAGGAGAAGAGAGGAGAGGAGAGGACGGGAGGTAGGGAGAGGAAACAGAGAGGAGGAGGAGGAGAGAGAGGAGAAGGAGAGGGATTGGAGGAGAGGAGGAGGAGGAGAGAGGAGAGGAGGGAGAGGAGTGAGGGAAAAGGGAGAGAGAGAGGGGAGATATTCATTATTAAATTCATCATGGGTTGTTTATTGTCCCTTGTTGACATTTCCTTCCCCCAATACTGAACTGTAAAATCCTTGGTGATGTGCTACTGACATAATCTGTGCTCCTATGCAGCCCTGCTATACTATACCACACTATACTATATACTATACTATATACTATACTACACCATGCTATACCACACTATACAATACTATACCACACTATACTATATACTATACTATACCACACTATACTATATCGCACTATACTATACCACACTATACTATATACTATACTATACCACACTATACTATACTATATACTATACTACACCCTGCTATACAATATACGGTATGGTACTATACCACACTATACTATACTATACCACATCATACTATACCATATACTATACTATACCACACTATACTATATCACATTATACTATATACTATACTATACCACACTATACTATATACTATACTAAACCACACCATGCTATACCACACTATACTATACTATACCACACTATACTATATACTATACCACACCATGCTATACCACACTATACTATATCGCACTATACTATACCACACTATACTAAATACTATACTATACTACACCATGCTATACCACACTATACTATGCTATACCACACTATACTATATACTATACTATACCACACCATGCTATACCACACTACACAATATCACACTATACTATACCACACTATACTATATACTATACTATACCACACCATGCTATATCACACTATACTATATCACACTATACTATACCACCCTATACTATATACTATACCACACCATGCTATATCACACTATACTATATCACACTATACTATACCACACTATACTATATACTATACTACATCATGCTATACCACACTATACTATGCTAGACCACACTATACTATGTCACACTATACTATACTATACCACACTATACTATATACCATACTACACTACACCATGCTATACCACACTATACTATGTCACACTATACTATATACTATACTATACTATACTACGCCATGCTATACTATGTGTGGTGTTATACTACACCACACTATACTATATACTATACTACACTACACCATGCTATACCACACTATACTATACCACACTATACGATATAAAGTACTATACTGCACCATACTATACCACACTATACTATACTACACCTTGCTATACTACACTATACTATACCATGCTATACTATACCACACTACACTATATACTATACTATACTACGCCGTGCTATACCACACTAGGCTATGCTATACCACCCTATACAATATGCAATACTATACTACACCATGCCATACCACATCATACTATACCACACTATACTATATACTATACTATACCATACTACACCATGCTATACCACACTGTACTATACCATGATATGCCACACCACACTATACTATACTATATACTATACTATACTACACAGTACTATACCACACTATACTATACTATACCATATGATGCGACACTATACTATATACTATACTATACCACACCCTTCTACACCACACTATATTATACCGTGATATACCACACCACACTATACTATATACTATACTATACTATACTACACAATGCTATACCACACTATATTATATACTATATACTATACCACACCATGCTATACCACACTATACTATACCACACTATATACTGTACTATACTATACCACACCATGCTATGCCACACTATACTATATACTATATACTATATACTATACTACACCATGCTATACCACACTATACTATACTACGCCATGCTATACCACACCATACGATACTATATTACACTATACTATATACTATACCATACACTAGCTTACACCACACCATGCTATACCACACTATAGTATCTACTATACACTACACTATACTATACTATGCTATACCACACTATACTATACCACACTATACTGGATACTATACTATACACGGTACTATACCACACCATGATATACCACACTATACTAAATACTATACCAAATACTATACTATATAATATACTAAACTACACCATACTATACCACACTATACGATACTATACCACACTATACTACACGCTGTACTATATACTATACCATACCACACCACGCTATACTATACTATACAAAATACTATACTATGCCACACCCTGTCAAACCACACTATACTATACCACACTATACAAAATACCATACTATGATATATCCTATACTATATACTATACCACGTCATGCTATGCCACACTATACTATGCTATACCACACTATACCAAATGCTACACTATATACTATACTATGCTACATCATGCCATACCACATTATACTATGTACTATACAACACCACACTATGCTATACCACACGATACTACATACTATACTATATACCATACTATACTACACTATTCTATATACCACACTATATACCATACTATACCACACTATACCACACTATTCTTTATACCACACAATATACCATACTATACCACACTATTCTATATACCACACTATATACCATACTATACTACGCTATAGTACGCTATTCTATATACCACACTATATACCATACTATACCCCACTATACTACGCTATTCTATATACCACACAATATACCATACTATACTACACCATACTGTACTACGCTATTCTATATACTATACTATACTATATACCATACTATACTATATACCGTACTATACTACGTTATTCTATATGCCACACTATATACCATACTATACTATACCATACTATACTACGCTATATTACGCTATTCTATATACCACACTATATACCATACTATACCACACTATACTACACTATTCTACATACCACACTATATACCATACTATACTACACCATACTACGCTATTCTATATACCACACTATATTTATTTATTTATTTTATTTATTTTACCGTTATTTTACCAGGTAAGTTGACTGAGAACACATTCTCATTTGCAGCAACGACCTGGGGAATAGTTACAGGGGAGAGGAGGGGGATAAATGAGCCAATTGTAAACTGGGGATTATTAGGTGACCATGATGGTTTGAGGGCCAGATTGGGAATTTAGCCAGGACACCGGGGTTAACACCCCTACTCTTACGATAAGTGCCATGGGATCTTTAATGACCTCAGAGTCAGGACACCCGTTTAACGTCCCATCCGAAAGACGGCACCCTACACACAGGGCAGTGTCCCCAATCACTGCCCTGGGGCATTGGGATATTTTATTAGACCAGAGGAAAGAGTGCCTCCTACTGGCCCTCCAATACCACTTCCAGCAGCATCTGGTCTCCCATCCAGGGACTGACCAGGACCAACCCTGCTTAGCTTCAGAAGCAAGCCAGCAGTGGTATGCAGGGTGGTATGCTGCTGAAATATACCATACTATACCACACTATACTACACTATTCTATATACCACACTATATACCATACTATACTACACTATACTATACTACACTATTCTATATACCACACAATATACCATACTATACTACACCATACTACGCTATTCTATATACCACACTATATACCATACTATACTACACTATACCATACTATGCTATTCTATATACTATACTATATACCATACTACGCCACACTATACTGCGCTATTCTATATACTATACTATATACCATACTATGCCATACTATACTACACTATACTAGGCTGTTCTATATTCTATGCCATACTATGTTACACTATACTATGCCACAACATACATTAAAATACCGCACTATATACTTTGCCATACTGTACACTATACTATACCACATACTATACTATAATATATACTATGCCACACCACACAATACTACATCATACTATATTATCTTATACTATACTACACTGTACCACACCACCCTATACTACACCACACTATACCACCATGTACTATACTACACCATACCATATTATAATATATCATACTATACTACACTATACCACACTATACTACACCTATACTATACCACACACCACTATACTACACTGTGCTACACTGCGCTGTACCATACTACACTACACTATATTATACCATACTATATGATATTACACTATACCACACTATACTACACCGATCTATACTATACCACACAATACTGAACTATACTACATCACACTACACTTGACTACACTTTACTGCAGTGTACTATACTACACGAGGCCATACCACACTATACTACACTACATTGCACGGTATTGCGCTATACCATATTACACCCCACTATACTACACTACAACATATTACACTACACTATACCATACTACACCATATTACATTATACTATATTACACTACACCATATTACACTATACTATATTACACTAAACTATAGTGCACTACACTATACCATACTACACCATATTACATTATACTATATTACACTACACCATATTACATTATACTATATTACACTACACCATATTACACTATACTATATTACACTACACCATATTACACTATACTATATTACACTACACCATATTACACTATACTATATTACACTAAACTATAGTGCACTACACTATACTACAATATACTATACTATACTATGTCATACCACAGTGTACTATATTGCAGTATATTACACTAACCTATACTACACTATACTGTAAGCCAACAATATACATCCAACCATTAATTCTAGAAGTTTTATCCCTTCAGCAGTGCAGATCCCTGCTTCTGCATTTGATAATAAAAAGGGCCATTAATCCACAACATAAATCACACAGAGAAACTTTATCCCTTAATCCCCAAAAGGAAATTGACATTTAAGTAGGAAATGACCTTTATCTGCTTCCAGGCCTTGACCTTTTCAGATCAAACCGAAACCTATCAATAGGCCTAAATTCAGTGACCCCTGTCCTTCCTCACATGTTGCCTGCATCCCAAAATGGCACCCTATTCACTATATAGTGCACTACTTTTTTTTGACAAGAGCCCTATTTGACTTCCTATGGACCCTGGCCAGAAGTAGTGCACCGTATAGGGATTGAGTAGGGTGCGGTTTGGGACGCAGCCCAGTCCTTTAGCTCAGTAGTGTATGTGATGTGGAGGATGACAGCTGGTCTAGTATCTTCCTTCCAGAGGTATCTGGTGTGGCTTGTTCCATGTATTCGCCTTTTCCTGATCTTCTACTGTCTATGGATTTAAGGGTTGTTGTGTACCACTTCAAGATGAGGGGGGAACTAGCCTAGAGGTCAGGGGTCGGGGGTGTGAGGAGAGGTTGGGGGTAGAGGGTTGGGGGTCGGGGTGTGAGGAGAGGTTGAGGGTAGAGGGTTGGGGGTTGGGGGTCGGGGTGTGAGGAGAGGTTGAGGGTAGAGGGTTGGGGGTTGGGGGTCGGGGTGTGAGGAGAGGTTGAGGGTAGAGGGTTGGGGGTCGGGGTGTGAGGAGAGGTTGAGGTTAGAGGTCGGGGTGTGAGGAGAGGTTGAGGGTAGAGGGTTGGGGGTCGGGGTGTGAGGAGAGGTTGAGGGTAGAGGGTTGGGGGTCGGGGTGTGAGGAGAGGTTGAGGTTAGAGGTCGGGGTGTGAGGAGAGGTTGAGGGTAGAGGGTTGGGGGTCGGGGTGTGAGGAGAGGTTGAGGGTAGAGGGTCGGGGTGTGAGGAGAGGTTGAGGGTTGAGGGTTGGGGGTCAGGGTGTGAGGAGAGGTTGAGGGTAGAGGGTTGGGGGTCGGGGTGTGAGGAGAGGTTGGGGGTAGAGGGTTGGGGGTCGGGGTGTGAGGAGAGGTTGAGGGTAGAGGGTAGAGGGTTGGGGGTCGGGGTGTGAGGAGAGGTTGAGGGTAGAGGGTTGGTGGTCGGGGTGTGAGGAGAGGTTGAGGGTTGGGGTCGGGGTGTGAGGAGAGGTTGAGGGTAGAGGGTTGGGGGTCGGGGTGTGAGGAGAGGTTGAGGGTTGAGGGTTGGGGGTCGGGGTGTGAGGAGAGGTTGAGGGTAGAGGGTTGGGGGTCGGGGTGTGAGGAGAGTTTGAGGGTTGAGGGTTGGGGGTCGGGGGTCGGAGTGTGAGGAGAGGTTGAGGGTAGAGGGTCGGGGTGTGAGGAGAGGTTGAGGTTAGAGGTCGGGGTGTGAGGAGAGGTTGAGGGTAGAGGGTCGGGGGTCGGGGTGTGAGGAGAGGTTGAGGGTAGAGGGTTGGGGGTCGGGGTGTGAGGAGAGGTTGAGGGTTGAGGGTTGGGGGTCGGGGGTCGGAGTGTGAGGAGAGGTTGAGGGTAGAGGGTTGGGGGTCGGGGTGTAAGGAGAGGTTGAGGGTAGAGGGTTGGGGGTCGGGGTGTGAGGAGAGGTTGAGGGTAGAGGGTTGGGGGTCGGGGTGTGAGGAGAGGTTGAGGGTAGAGGGTTGGGGGTCGGGGTGTGAGGAGAGGTTGAGGGTAGAGGGTTGGGGGTCGGGGTGTGAGGAGAGGTTGAGGGTTGAGGGTTGGGGGTCGGGGTGTGAGGAGAGGTTGAGGGTAGAGGATTGGGGGTCGGGGTGTGAGGAGAGGTTGAGGGTAGAGGGTTGGGGGTTGGGGGTCGGGGTGTGAGGAGAGGTTGAGGGTAGAGGGTTGGGGGTTGGGGGTCGGGGTGTGAGGAGAGGTTGAGGGTAGAGGGTAGAGGGTTGGGGGTCGGGGTGTGAGGAGATGTTGAGGGTTGAGGGTTGGGGGTCGGGGGTCGGAGTGTGAGGAGAGGTTGAGGGTAGAGGGTTGGGGGTCGGGGTGTAAGGGGAGGTTGAGGGTTAGGGGTCGGGGGTGTGAGGAGAGGTTGGGGGTAGAGGGTTGGGGGTTGGGGGTCGGGGTGTGAGGAGAGGTTGAGGGTAGAGGGTTGGGGGTTGGGGGTCGGGGTGTGAGGAGAGATTGAGGGTAGAGGGTTGGGGGTTGGGGGTCGGGGTGTGAGGAGAGGTTGAGGGTAGAGGGTTGGGGGTTGGGGGTCGGGGTGTGAGGAGAGGTTGAGGGTAGAGGGTTGGGGGTCGGGGTGTGAGGACAGGTTGAGGAAGACCAGCAAGTCTGTCAGTCCTTCAGCTTCACCTTGAGGACGGTTGCATAGGGAGCACAGCTAGACTTTTGTAATAGTTCACTCTCTCCTGTTAACCTACTGCAGTGAAAATCACTTAAATGGATTCAAGGAATGACAAAGCGTTCAGACTATTTTACAAGCTTATATTCAGTGTGTGAGTGTGTGTGTGTGTGTGTGTGTGTGTGTGTGTGTGTGTGTGTGTGTGTGTGTGTGTGTGTGTGTGTGTGTGTGTGTGTGTGTGTGTGTGTGTGTGTGTGTGTGTGTGTGTGTGTGTGTGTGTGTGTGTGTGTGTGTGTGTGTGTGTGTGTGTGTGGTATGTGTGTGTGTGTGTGTGTGTGTGTGGACATCAAACAGACAGACAATCAGGCAGGTGAGAGAATGTAGTGTATTGTATTCTACAGCAACACATCACCTCCCAGCCTACAGACTACCAGGGCCACAGCTAACAGGGCCACAGCTAACAGGGCCACAGCTAACAGGGCTACAGCTAACAGGGCCACAGCTAACAGGCCCACAGCTAACAGGGCCACAGCTAACAGGGCCACAGCTAACAGGGCCACAGCTAACAGGGCCACAGCTAACAGGGCTACAGCTAACAGGGCTACAGCTAACAGGGCCACAGCTAACAGGGCTACAGCTAACAGGGCCACAGCTAACAGGGCCACAGCTAACAGGGCCACAGCTAACAGGGCCACAGCTTACAGGGCCACAGCTTACAGGGCCACAGCTAACAGGGCTACAGCTAACAGGGCTACAGCTAACAGGGCCACAGCTAACAGGGCTACAGCTAACAGGGCCACAGCTAACAGGGCTACAGCTAACAGGGCTACAGCTAACAGGGCCACAGCTAACAGGGCTACAGCTAACAGGGCCACAGCTAACAGCCCACAGCTAACAGGGCTACAGCTAACAGGGCCACAGCTAACAGGCCACAGCTAACAGGGCCACAGCTAACAGGGCCACAGCTTACAGGGCCACAGCTTACAGGGCCACAGCTAACAGGGCTACAGCTAACAGGGCTACAGCTAACAGGGCTACAGCTAACAGGGCTACAGCTAACAGGGCCACAGCTAACAGGGCCACAGCTAACAGGGCCACAGCTAACAGGGCCACAGCTAACAGGGCCAGTGTGTGAAAGGCTGCCACAGCTAACAGGGCCACAGCTAACAGGGCCACAGCTAACAGGGCCACAGCTAACAGGGCCACAGCTAACAGGGCTACAGCTAACAGGGCCACAGCTAACAGGGCTACAGCTAACAGGGCTACAGCTAACAGGGCTACAGCTAACAGGGCCACAGCTAACAGGGCCACAGCTAACAGGGCCACAGCTAACAGGGCTACAGCTAACAGGGCCACAGCTAACAGGGCCACAGCTAACAGGGCCACAGCTAACAGGGCTACAGCTAAGACAATGATGGTAGTAAAGTGTACCAGTGAAAAATACAGTTGTTATTATAGAAAACGGACTGTGTGGAGATTAGAATGGGTTTTTCACATTACAGGGTGAAACATCAGCTTACAGTATCTGGTGTACTGCAGAAACAGCCTTTCACTCCACACTGTTCTGTATAGTAGGGAGAAACAGCCTTTCACTCCACACTGTTCTGTATAGCAGGGAGAAACAGCCTGTCACTCCACACTGTTCTGTATAGTAGGGAGAAACAGCCTTTCACTCCACACTGTTCTGTATAGCAGGGAGAAACAGCCTGTCACTCCACACTGTTCTGTATAGTAGGGAGAAACAGCCTTTCACTCCACACTGTTCTGTATAGCAGGGAGAAACAGCCTTTCACTCCACACTGTTCTGTATAGTAGGGAGAAACAGCCTTTCACTCCACACTGTTCTGTATAGCAGGGAGAAACAGCCTTTCACTCCAAACTGTTCTGTATAGCAGGGAGAAACAGCCTTTCACTCCACACTGTTCTGTGTAGTAGGGAGAAACAGCCTTTCCTACTGTTTTGTATAGTAGGGAGAAACAGCCTTTCACTACATACACACACACACACACACACACACACACACACACACACACACACACACACACACACACACACACACACACACACACACACACACACACACACACACACACACACACACACACACACACACACACACACACACAGGGAGAGCGCGAGAGACACACACACGTGACTAGATTAGCTGCAGGGCTACATCAGTAGGATCCATCCATGTTAGATGAATTAAAACCCCTTCTATCAAAGCGGTCTGTCGTTCATTGTAAAGTCAGAACATGGACGTACTGATCCCAGATTTCCTCTGTACCCAGCAGAAGAGATGTTTCTCTAAGGGAAATAAATGGGAATGGATTAGTTTGAGCCAATCAGGACTAATTGGACCTGTACTGAGCCAATCAGGGCTAATTGGACCTGTACTGAGCCAATCCAATGTGTAATTAATTAAGGTAAATCCAGCTGATGAGACAAATGTAGCTAAAAGACTTCATTACCAAGAAGAAGTTACATTGGAAGGAAATTGATCAGGGTTTTCTCTCTGATTCTTTCCTGTTTAAAATAAGCCTAATTTAAATGAGAAAGTTACTGGCCCAAATTAGCTTTGCTGAGTCATGTTAAATGGGAGAGGCATCGGCCCAGTCCCAAACCAATATTGCATCTCTATACCTAGGCCCAGTCCCAAACCAATATTGAATCTCTATACCTAGGCTCTGTCCCAAACCAATTTAGAATCTCTATACCTAGGCCCAGTCCCAAACCAATTTAGAATCTCTATACCTAGGCCCAGTCCCAAACCAATATAGAATCTCTATACCTAGGCCCAGTCCCAAACCCATATTGCATCCCTATACCTAAGCCCAGTCCCAAACCAATATTGAATCTCTATACCTAGGCCCAGTCCCAAACCCATATTGCATCTCTATACCTAGGCCCAGTCCCAAACCAATATTGCATCTCTATACCTAGGCCCAGTCCCAAACCCATATTGCATCTCTATACCTAGGCCCAGTACCAAACCAATATTGCATCTCTATACCTAGGCCCAGTCCCAAACCCATATTGCATCTCTATACCTAGGCTCTGTCCCAAACCAATATTGCATCTCTATACCTAGGCCCAGTCCCAAACCAATATTGCATCTCTATACCTAGGCTCTGTCCCAAACCAATATTGCATCTCTATACCTAGGCCCAGTCCCAAACCAATATAGAATCTCTATACCTAGGCCCAGTCCCAAACCAATATAGAATCTCTATACCTAGGCCCAGTCCCAAACCAATATTGCATCTCTATACCTAGGCCCAGTCCCAAACCAATATTGCATCTCTATACCTAGGCCCAGTCCCAAACCAATATAGAATCTCTATACCTAGGCCCAGTCCCAAACCAATATTGCATCTCTATACCTAGGCCCAGTCCCAAACCAATATTGAATCTCTATACCTAGGCCCAGTCCCAAACCAATATTGCATCTCTATACCTAGGCCCAGTACCAAACCAATTTAGAATCTCTATACCTAGGCCCAGTCCCAAACCAATATTGAATCTCTATACCTAGGCCCAGTCCCAAACCAATATTGCATCTCTATACCTAGGCCCAGTCCCAAACCAATATTGCATCTCTATACCTAGGCCCAGTCCCAAAACAATATAGAATCTCTATACCTAGGCCCAGTCCCAAACCAATCTTTTAGCCCAATACAATGCATTCGGAAAGTATTCAGACCCCTTGACTTCTTCCACATTTTTGTTATGTTACAGCCTTATTCTAGAATTGAATACTTTTCCCTTATCAATCTACACACAATACCCCATAATGACAAAGCGAAAACATGTTTTTAGATATAAATAACCCAGAAATACCTTAAGCATTCAGACCCTTTGCTATGAGACTCGAAATTGGGCTCAGGTGCATCCTGTTTCCATTGATCATCCTTGAGATGTTTCTACAACTTGGAGTCCACCTGTGGTCAATTCAATTGATTGGACATGATTTGGAAAGGCACACACCTGTCTATATAAGGTCCCACAATTGACAGTTCATGTCAGAGCAAAAACCAAAACATGAGGTCGAAGGAATTGTCCGTAGAGCTCCGTGACAGGATTGTGTCAAGGCTCAGATCTGGGGAAGGGTACCAAAACATTTTTGCAGCATTGAAGGTGCTCAAGAACACAGTGGCCTCCATCATTCTTAGATGGAAGAAGTTTGGAAAATGACCCTCAGCACACAGCCAAGATCATGCAGAAGTGGCTTCGGGACAAGTCTGTGAATGTTCTTGAGTGGCCCAGCCAGAGCCCGGACTTGAACCCCATCGAACATCTTTTGGAAAGACCTGTAAATAGCTGTACAGTGACGCTCCCCATCCAACCTGACAGAGCTTGAGAGGATCTGCAGAGAGGAATGGGAGAAACTCCCCAAATACAGGTGTGCCAAGCTTGTAGCGTCATACCCAAGAAGACTTGAGGCTGTAATCGCTGCCAAAGGTGCTTCAACAAAGTACTGAGTAAAAGGTCTGAATACTTATGTAAATGTTGTATTTCAGTTTTTTATTTGTAATATATTTGCAAAAATGAAAAAATAATGTTTTTGCTATGTCATTATATGGGGTGTTGTCTGTAGATTGATGAGGGAAAAAACAAACAATTTAATACATTTTAGAATAAGGCTGTAACGTAACAAAATGTGGAAAAAGTCAAGGGGTCTGAATACTTTCTGAATGCACTGTACATAGGGCCTTGTTTACTCTCCCAAAGGTTAGGGTTAGGGTTAGTTACCTGTCCCGTTTGAGTCTCTAGTTAAGGGTCAGTGGTTAGGGTTCGTTACCTGTCCAGTCTGAGTCTCTGGTTTAGGGTCGGTGGTTAGGGTTCGTTACCTGTCCCGTTTGAGTCTCTAGTTTAGGGTCGGTGGTTAGGGTTCGTTACCTGTCCAGTCTGAGTCTCTAGTTTAGGGCCGGTGGTTAGGGTTCGTTACCTGTCCCGTTTGAGTCTCTAGTTTAGGGTCGGTGGTTAGGGTTAGTTACCTGTCCAGTTTGAGTCTCTAGTTTAGGGTCGGTGGTTAGGGTTCGTTACCTGTCCCGTTGAGTCTCTAGTTTAGGGTCGGTGATTAGGGTTCGTTACCTGTCCAGTCTGAGTCTCTAGTTTAGGGTCGGTGGTTAGGGTTCGTTACCTGTCCCGTTTGAGTCTCTAGTTTAGGGTCGGTGATTAGGGTTCGTTACCTGTCCAGTCTGAGTCTCTAGTTTAGGGTCGGTGGTTAGGGTTCGTTACCTGTCCAGTTTGAGTCTCTAGTTTAGGGTCGGTGGTTAGGGTTCGTTACCTGTCCCGTTTGAGTCTCTAGTTTAGGGTCGGTGGTTAGGGTTCGTTACCTGTCCAGTCTGAGTCTCTAGTTTAGGGTCGGTGGTTAGGGTTCGTTACCTGTCCAGTTTGAGTCTCTAGTTTAGGGTCGGTGGTTAGGGTTCGTTACCTGTCCCGTTTGAGTCTCTAGTTAAGGGTCGGTGGTTAGGGTTCGTTACCTGTCCAGTTTGAGTCTCTAGTTTAGGGTCGGTGGTTAGGGTTCGTTACCTGTCCAGTTTGAGTCTCTAGTTTAGGGTCGGTGGTTAGGGTTCGTTACCTGTCCAGTTTGAGTCTCTAGTTTAGGGTCGGTGGTTAGGGTTCGTTACCTGTCCAGTTTGAGTCTCTAGTTTAGGGTCGGTGGTTAGGGTTCGTTACCTGTCCAGTTTGAGTCTCTAGTTTAGGGTCGGTGGTTATGGTTCGTTACCTGTCCAGTTTGAGTCTCTGGGCCAACAGTCTCCAATCGGCCCCGTTGGGACAAGGCGTATCCAGGCTGCTGCAGATCTTCTGCCTGATGAGATAGGGGATCTGGAAAGCACTGGGTCCTGCTAGAGCCGTACCGTTCGGGTTATTGTCCATCAGCAGGAACTCCGGGTCCAGGGGCCGACTGTCCTATAGGGCCAGAGGAATATATAAAAAGGTTATATAGGAACATATAGAGATATACACAGAGAGAGAGAGCTCCAGACGAACACGTTCTGTATAGCTACGAGCCATGAACTATATAGTCCAGGGGGACTGTTGTCTTCTTAGGTCATATGAACCAAATAAAAACAGGATTATAGAGAGTAGCAGACGACATATTAAATAACTGTATTGTTTTTATTGTTATTATTATTATTGTTTATTCAAGAGACAGAAAAGAGTCTCTTTTGGTATCTTATCAGCACATATCTTGGAGAGACATAGTGTGACAAACATAATTTTTTTTAAACTTTATTTAAAAAAAAAAAAATTTATCCTCTTTTCTCCCCAATTTTCGTGGTATCCAATCGCTAGTAATTACTATCTTGTCTCATCGCTACAACTCCTGTACTGGCTCGGGAGAGACGAAGGTCGAAAGCCATGCACAACCCAACCAAGCCGCACTGCTTCTTTAACACAGCGCGCCTCCAACCCGGAAGCCAGCCGCACCAATGTGTCGGAGGAAACACCGTGTACCTGGCCCCCTTGGTTAGCGCGTACTGCGCCCGGCCCGCCACAGGAGTCGCTGGAGCGCGATGAGACAAGGATATCCCTACCGGCCAAACCCTCCCTAACCCGGACGACGCTAGCCCAATTGTGCGTCGCCCCACGGACCTCCCGGTCGCGGCCGGCTGCGACAGAGCCTGGGCGTGAACCCAGAGACTCTGGTGGCGCAGCTAGCACTGCGATGCAGTGCCCTAGACCACTGCGCCACACGGGAGGCCCTTTTGTGACATACATTATACAGCGTTATTGGGAAAGTATTCAAACCACTTGGCTTTTCCCCACATTTTGTGACGGTACAGACTTATTCTAAAATGCATTAAATACACCCCCCCCCCCCCCCCCCCCCCCTTATCAATCTACACGCAATACCCCATAAATGACAAATAGAAACAGGTTTGTAGATTTTTTTTTTGCAAATGTATATGTATATATATATATATATATATATATATATATATATATATATAATATATATATATATATATAAAAAAAATACAGAAATACCTAATTTACATAAAAATTCAGACCCTTTGCTATGAGACTCAAAATTGAGCTCAGATCAAATCAAATGTTCTTGGTCACAAACACATGGTTAGCAGATGTTAATGGTCACATACACGTGGTTAGCAGATATTAATGGTCACATACACATGGTTAGCAGATGTTATTGGTCACATGGTAAGCAGATGTTATTGGTCACATGGTAAGCAGATGCTATTGGTCACATACACGTGGTTAGCAGATGTTAATTGTCACATACACGTGGTTAGCATATGTTATTGGTCACAAACACATGGTTAGCAGATGTTATTGGTCACATACACATGGTTAGCAGATGTTATTGGTCACATACACATGGTTAGCAGATGTTATTGGTCACATGGTTATCAGATGTTATTGGTCACATACACATGGTTAGCAGATGTTATTGGTCACATGGTAAGCAGATGTTATTGGTCACATACACGTGGTTAGCAGATGTTAATGGTCACATACACATGGTTAGCAGATGTTATTGGTCACATACACATGGTTAGCAGATGTTATTGGTCACATGGTAAGCAGATGTTATTGGTCACATACACGTGGTTAGCAGATGTTAATGGTCACATACACATGGTTAGCAGATGTTATTGGTCACATGGTAAGCAGATGTTATTGGTCACATACACGTGGTTAGCAGATGTTAATGGTCACATACACATGGTTAGCAGATGTTATTGGTCACGTGGTTAGCAGATGTTATTGGTCACATACACATGGTTAGCAGGTGTTATTGGTCACATACACATGGTTAGCAGGTGTTATTGGTCACATACACATGGTTAGCAGATATTAATGGTCACATACACATGGTTAGCAGATGTTATTGGTCACATACACATGGTTAGCAGATGTTATTGGTCACATACACATGGTTAGCAGATATTAATGGTCACATACACATGGTTAGCATATGTTATTGGTCACATACACGTGGTTAGCAGATGTTAATGGTCACATACACATGGTTAGCATATGTTATTGGTCACATACACATGGTTAGCAGATGTTATTGGTCACATACACATGGTTAGCAGATGTTATTGGTCACATACACATGGTTAGCAGATGTTAATGGTTAGCAGATGTTATTGGTCACATACACATGGTTAGCAGATGTTAATGGTTAGCAGATATTAATGGTCACATACACATGGTTAGCATATGTTATTGGTCACATACACATGGTTAGCAGATGTTAATGCGAGTGTAGCGAAATGCTTGTGCTTCTAGTTCCGACCGTGCAGTAATATCTAACAAGTAATCTAACAATTCCACAACAACTACCTTATACACACAAGTGTAAAGGGATTGAATAAGAATATGTACATATAAATATATGGATGAGCGATAGCCGTGCGGCATAGGCAAGATGCAGTAGATGGTATAGAGTACAGTATATACATATGAGATGAGTAATGTAGGATATGTAAACATGATTAAAGTGGCGTTATTTCAGGTGGCTAGTGATACCTTTATTAAGTCAATTTATTAAATTGGCAGAGATTTGAGTCAGTGTGTTGGCAGCAGACACTCTATGTTAGTGATGGCTGTTTAACAATCTGATGGCCTTGAGATAGAATCTGTTTTTCAGTCTCTCGGTCCCTGCTTTGATGCACCTGTACTGACCTCGCCTTCTGGATGGTAGCGGGGTGAACAGGCAGTGGCTCGGGTGGTTGTTGTCCTTGATGATCTTTTTCGGCTTCCTGTGACATCGGGTGCTGTAGGTGTCCTGGAGGGCAGGTAGTTTGCCCCCGGTGATGCGTTGTGCAGACCTCACTACCCTCTGGAGAGCCTTGTGGTTGAGGGCCGTGCAGTTGCCGTACCAGGCGGTGATACAGCCCGACAGGATGCTCTCGATTGTGCATCTGTAAAAGTTTGTTTGTGCTTTTGGTGACAAGCCAAATTTCATCAGCCTCCTGAGGTTGAAGAGGCACTTCTGCGCCTTCTTCACCACGCTGTCTGTGTAGGTGGACCATTTCAGTTTGTCAGTGATGTGTACGCCCAGGAACTTAAACTTTCCACCTTCTCCACTACTGTCCCGTCGATGTGGATAGGGGGGGTGCTCCCTCTGCTGTTTCCTGAAGTCCACAATCATCTCCTTTGTTTTGTTGACGTTGAATGTGAGGTTATTTTCCTGACACCACACTCCGAGGGCCCTCACCTCCTCCCTGTAGGCCCTCATTGTTGTTGGTAATTAAGCCTACCACTGTAGTGTCGTCCGCAAACTTGATGATTGAGTTGGAGGCGTGCATGGCCACGCAGTCATGGGTGAACAGGGAGTACAGGAGAAGGCTGAGAACGCACTCTTGTGGGGCCCCAGTGTTGAGGATCAGCGGGGTGGAGATGTTGTTACCTAATCTCACCACCTGGGGGCGGCCCATCAGAAAGTCCAGGACCCAGTTGCATAGGGCGGGGTCGAGACCCAGGGTCTCGAGCTTAATGACGAGTTTGGAGGGTGCTATGGTGTTGAATGCTGAGCTGTAGTCAATGAACAGAAGTGAGCGCAACGGAACAATACTCATTTAGTTCAGTTACCTTAGCTTTCTTGGATACAGGAACAATGGTGGCCATCTTGAAGCATGTGGGGACAGCAGACTGGGATGGGGATTGATTGAATATGTCTGTAAACACTCCCGTCTGGGCCGGCAGCCTTGCGAGGGTTAACACGTTCAAATGATTTACTCACGTTGGGCACGGTGAAGGAGAGCCCACAGGTTTGGTAGCGGGCCGGGTCACTGGCACTGTATTGTCCTCAAAGCGAGCAAAGAAGTTGTTTAATTTGTCTGGGAGCAAGACGTCGATGTCCGCGACGGGGCTGGTTTTCTTTTTTGTAAGCCGTGATTGACTGCACAGTGCGTGTCAGAGCAAAAATCAAGCCATAAGGTTGAAGGAATTGTCCGTAGAGCTCAGAGACAGGATTGTGTCGAGGCACAGATCTGGGGAAGGGTACCAAAAAATGGCTGTAGCATTTAAGGTCCTCAAGAACACAGTGGCCTCCATCATTCTTGAATGGAAGAAGTTTGGAATCACCAAACTCTACCTAGAGATGGCCGCCCGGCCAAACTTTTTAGCAATCGGGGGAGAAGAGCCTTCACAGGGAGGTGACCAATAACCCGACAGGCACTTTGACAGAACTCCAGAGTTCTTCTGTGGAGATGGGAGAACCTTCCAGAAGGACAACCATCTTTACAGCACTCCCTCAATCAGGTCTTTATGGTGGAGTGGCCAGACGGAAGCCACTTCTCAGTAAACCCACTTGGAGTTTGCCAAAAGGCACCTGAAGAATCTCAGACAATGAGAAACAAGATTCTCTGGACAGATGAAAGCAAGATTGAACTCGTTGGCCTGAATGCCAAGCGTCACGTCTGGAGGAAACCTGGCACCATCCCTATGGAGAAGCATGGTGGTGGCAGCATCCCTATGGTGAAGCATGGTGGTGGCACCATCCCTATGGTGATGCATGGTGGTGGCAGCATCCCTATGGTGAAGCATGGTGGTGGCAGCATCCCTATGGTGAAGCATGGTGGTGGCAGAATCATGCTGTGGGGATGTTTTTCAGCGTCAGAGACTGAGAGACTTGTCAGGATCGAGGGAAAGATGAACAGAGCAAAGTACAGAGAGATCCTTAAAGAAAACCTGCTCCAGAGCGCTCAGGACCTCAGACTGGGGCGAAGATTCAACTTCCAACAGGACAATGACCCTAATCACACAGCCAAGACAACGCAGGAGTAGCTTCGGGACAAGTCTGTGGATGTCCTTGAGCGGCCCAGTTAGAGCCCGGACTTGAACCTGATCGAACATCTCTTGAGAGACCTGAAAATAGCTGTGCAGCGATGCTTCTCATCCAACCTGACAGAGCTTGAGAGGATCTGCAGAGAAGAATGGGAGAAACTCCCCAAATACAGTTGTGCCAAGCTTGTAGCGTCATACCCAAGAAGACTCGAGGCTGTAATTGCTGCCAAAAGTGTTTCAACAACGTACAGAGTAAAGGGTCTGAATACTTATGTAAATGTCATATATTTTTTTTATATTCCTAATAAATTTGCTAAAATTCATAAAAACCTGTTTTTGCTTTGTCATTATGAGGTATTGTGATGTCATTATGGAGTATTGTGATGTCATTGGAGTATTGTGATGTCATTATGGAGTATTGCGATGTCATTATGGAGTATTGTGATGTCATTATGGAGTATTGTGATGTCATTATGGAGTATTGTGATGTCATTATGGAGTATTGTGTGTAGAATGATCAGGGAAGAAAACAATGTATTGCATTTTAGAATAAGGCTGTTACGTAACGAAATGTGGAAAAAGGGGTCTGAATACTTTCTGAATGCACTGTATGAGACCTGAGTGTTACCTTGGCGATGTTGAAGTCCAGGCTAAAGCTCTGTCCCTCCCCCTCTACCTGCCAGACACACAGCTGACAGGTGAGCTCACAGGTACTGAGGTTGAGCCGCTCCAGGGTGAAGGTGCAGTGGAGGAACCGCTGGGAACCGTTCCAGATGTGGTAGAACGGGATCTCCTAGAGAACAAGATCAGAATAACATTTGTAACATTTTTTATTTCACCTTTATTTAACCAGGTGACAAGTTCTCATTTACAACTGCGACATTACTGTAAAGAACACAACACAATGTGACATGATATAAAGCAAGGTTTCAGATGTGATTATCTGGGTATAAGAAGTAGATTATCATGATCTTAGTTGACTTATATTATTGGAAAAAGCCACGTGTCCAAAGATCCTCGGTTTTAAAGGAGCAGATATGGTCATTGATATGGATAGTTGAGTTCTGAGAGAAAACCAGGTCTCTGTTCTCAATGGATTATGAAAGGTGGTGGGGGGGGGTTCATTGTTGCTACTAGTGTTAGTGCAGTGTTAGCTTTTACATGTCATTGTGCTAATGCTACTTAGCATTGGCTGGCGAAATCGCCTGCAACTTATTTCAAACTGCAGGCAGGGCCATACCGTTGAGGCTACCATCATTCTTTCCCACCAAATATATATTTTTTAAAGTGACTAGGTTTTAATGGCAGAACTTTGTTGTTGTTGCTGTGTGTTCACACTGCTACGCTTTATCTTGGCCAGGTCGCAGTTGCAAATGAGAACTTGTTCTCAACTAGCCTACCTGGTTAAATAAAGGTGTTCTCAACTGGCCTACCTGGTTAAATAAAGGTGTTCTCAACTAGCCTACCCGGTTAAATAAAGGTGTTCTCAACTGGCCTACCCGGTTAAATAAAGGTGTTCTCAACTGGCCTACCTGGTTAAATAAAGGTGTTCTCAACTAGCCTACCCGGTTAAATAAAGGTGTTCTCCACTGGCCTACCCGGTTAAATAAAGGTGTTCTCAACTGGCCTACCCGGTTAAATAAAGGTGTTCTCAACTGGCCTACCCGGTTAAATAAAGGTGTTCTCAACTGGCCTACCTGGTTAAATAAAGGTGTTCTCAACTGGCCTACCTGGTTAAATAAAGGTGTTCTCAACTGGCCTACCTGGTTAAATAAAGGTGTTCTCAACTGGCCTACCTGGTTAAATAAAGGTGTTCTCAACTGGCCTACCTGGTTAAATAAAGGTGTTCTCAACTGGCCTACCTGGTTAAATAAAGGTGTTCTCAACTGGCCTACCCGGTTAAATAAAGGTGTTCTCAACTGGCCTACCTGGTTAAATAAAGGTGTTCTCAACTGGCCTACCCGGTTAAATAAAGGTGTTCTCAACTGGCCTACCTGGTTAAATAAAGGTGTTCTCAACTGGCCTACCTGGTTAAATAAAGGTGTTCTCAACTGGCCTACCTGGTTAAATAAAGGTGTTCTCAACTGGCCTACCTGGTTAAATAAAGGTGAAATAAATAAAAAATACGGAAGCTCCAGTTCCTCTCTTTACAAACCAGTCAGGTACCAACTGAATGTCTGATAGAATTTATTCATGACTAAAACCTTCTCTCCCTGTCGCTCCATATGCATGTCTCGGAGAAGCACTGGGTTAAGGCAGAGGTTACACTATTTACTGTATGCAAAAGTATGTGGACACCCCTTCAACTTGACAGGTGTATAAAAAAATCGAGCACACAGCCATGCAATCTCCATAGACAAACATTGGCAGTAGAATGGCCCTTACTGAGGAGCTCAGTGACTTTTAATGTGGCACCGTCATAGGAAATCACCTTTCCAACAAGTCAGTTAGTCAAATGTCTGCCCTGCTAGAGCTGCCCCGGTCAACTGTAAGTGGTGTTGCTGTAAAGTTTGGTGGAGGAGGAATAATGGTCGGGGGCTGGTTCGGGCCCTTTAGTTGCAGTGAAAGGAAATCTTTACACTACAGCATACAATGACATCCTAGACAATTTTGTGGCAACAGTTTGGGGAAGGCTCTTTCCTGTTTCAGCATGACAATGCCCCCGTGCACAAAGCGAGGTCCATACAGAAATGGTTTGTCTAAATCGGTGTGGAAGAACTTGACTGGCCTGCACAGAGCCCTGACCTCAACCTCATTGAACACCTTTGGGATGAATTGGTACGCCGACTGTGAGCCAGGCCTAATTGCCAAACATCAGACCCCGACCTCACTAATACTCTTGTGGCTGAATGGAAGCAAGTCCCCGCAGCAATGTTCCAACATCTAGTGGAAAGCCTTCCCAGAAGAGTGGAGGCTGTTATAGCAGCAATGTTCCAACATCTAGTGGAAAGCCTTCCCAGAAGAGTGGAGGCTGTTATAGCAGCAATGTTCCAACATCTAGTGGAAAGCCTTCCCAGAAGAGTGGAGGCTGTTATAGCAGCAATGTTCCAACATCTAGTGGAAAGCCTTCCCAGAAGAGTGGAGGCTGTTATAGCAGCAATGTTCCAACATCTAGTGGAAAGCCTTCCCAGAAGAGTGGAGGCTGTTATAGCAGTAATGTTCCAACATCTAGTGGAAAGCCTTCCCAGAAGAGTGGAGGCTGTTATAGCAGCTATGTTCCAACATCTAGTGGAAAGCCTTCCCAGAAGAGTGGAGGCTGTTATAACAGAAAAGGGGGGACCAACTCCATATTAATGACCATGATTTTGGAATGAGATGTTCGACGAGCAGTTGTCCACATACTGTTGTCATGTAGTGTATGTCAGACTAAATAAGACCGAGGGGGAAAGGGGAGGGGAGAGAGGAGAGACAGAGACACAGAGAGACAGGCGGAGAGAGAGAGAGAGACAGACGGAGAGAGAGACAGACGGAGAGAGAGACAGACGGAGAGAGAGATAGACACAGACACAGACTAAGACAGACACAGAGAGAGACAGACACACATAGAGAGCGACAGACACACAGACAGAGCGACAGACACACAGAGAGAGCGACAGACACAGAGAGAGAGCGACAGACACAGAGAGAGATAGACAGAGAGGTAGAGGTAGTAGAGGTAGAAGTAGTAGAGGTAGAGAGACAGAGGTGGTAGAGGTAGAAGTAGAGGTAGTAGAGGTAGAGAGACAGACACAGAGAGAGAGAGCGACAGACACAGAGAGATAGACAGAGAGGTAGAGGTGGTAGAGGTAGAGGTAGTAGATGTAGAGGTAGTAGAGGTAGTAGAGGTAGAGGTAGTAGAGGTAGAGAGACAGAGGTGTAAGGAAGATAAAACCAGGGCAGACCACCTACTCTCTCCACCTCTAGTTCACACAGTGAGAAGTCCTTTCAGAGCAGAGCTTCTCAACTCCAGAGACGGGTTTGCCTTAACCAAGCATACAATATATACTAACTAGTACCTAACCACTCATATATACTAACTAGTATCTAACCATTCATATATATTAAATAGTATCTAACCATTCATATATACTAACTAGAATCTAACTATTCATATATACCAACTCGTATCTAACCACTCATACATACTAACTAGAATCTAACCATAACCAGTAATTTCAGTGGGCAGAGCAGCTGTAGTACACACATGTGGCCAGACAGGGGCACTGTGACCCAGGCGGTGACAGTGCTGCTGAGAAGAGACCAGGCTCTCTCTCTCTCTCTCTCTCTCTCTCTCTCTCTCTCTCTCTCTCTCTCTCTCTCTCTCTCTCTCTCTCTCTCTCTCTCTCTCTCTCTCTCTCTCTCTCTCTCTCTCTCTCTCTCTCTCCCTGCCTGCCTGCCTGCCTGCCTGCCTGCCTGCCTGCCTGTCTGCCTGTCTGCCTGTCTGTCTGTCTGTCTGTCTGTCTGTCTGTCTGTCCGTCCGTCCGTCCGTCTGTCTGTCTGTCTGTCTGTTCTAGTGCATTATGCTACTGCTACTGCTTTTTTGGCACAGACACAGTATTCTCTTTAGGTACCTGCTGCTCTCAGACTAGGAGAGAGCGATTCAGGAGCTCACACACACAGTATTCTCTTTAGGTACCTGCTGCTATCAGACTAGGAGAGAGCGATTCAGGAGCTCACAGACAGCACTCACAACAGCCCTTCCTCTCCTGTCCACCTGGGTCACAGTGAGAGGAGCAGGTGAGAGAGAGAACTGGCAGAGACACCTAGAACTACCTTCACATCCTGACACCTGGAAATACCTTCACATCCTGACTCCTGGAACTACCTTCACATCCTGACTCCTGGAACTACCTTCACATCCTGACTCCTGGAACTACCTTCACATCCTGAGTCCTGGAACTACCTTCACATCCTGAGTCCTGGAACTACCTTCACATCCTGACTCCTGGAACTACCTTCACATCCTGAGTCCTGGAACTACCTTCACATCCTGACTCCTAGAACTACCTTCACATCCTGAGTCCTGGAACTACCTTCACATCCTGACTCCTGGAACTACCTTCACATCCTGACTCCTGGAACT